>NC_080729.1:1001916-1019416 GCF_019097595.1 Hemibagrus wyckioides
CACACTCACACACACATATACACACACACACACATACTGTACACAGACACACATACATACACACACACACACACACACACGGTAAACCAGATCATAAAATGACCTAAAAAACAATAGAATAAGTTCAGTGCATTTCCAGGCGTCACAGCGCGGAGTAAAATCACACAATCTGGCAACCAGAACACGTCCTTACTGCTAAACCTGAGGTCCGGAGCGATATTCCTGCACGCGCACCTTCTCAGTAATTTATTACAATCCTTCACGAGCCCCTTTACCAGAGCACGGTGGGCGGGGACAAGCGGGATTGACGTCATCAGTGAGATGTCTCTCGTGCCGCTTCGGGCTAGAGATGAACCTTTAGGAATCACTTCATCCACTCGATTCGACTCTCCCGAACAAACAAAGAGTCGACTCGCGATATTTGATTCCTTTGATTCAACGCAGATCATGCCGTCACAGAGACCGTGTTCCGTGTTGCCAAGATTTGCACCACAATAACCGGAAAGAATTGCACGCACGCGCCCTAAATAAAAGATGAAAGCAGGATTAAACAAACAGCCAACCAATCAAACAACAACAACAACAAATAAAACTAGGATACACAGGTCCAAAAACAAACTATAGGGCAATGTAATTGAAAGTAAATGTTTTTTTTTTTCAGAGTAAAGGTGAAGATTGTTTCGCAGAGCATGGTCACGTGACTACACAGAGTGGCAGCTGATTCGTGTCGCCATAAATGCCTCCAAAACCTTGACCTTAAATTACATCTGTGAGCTTTATTACCTTGTAATTACAACACAGTTAGCCGAGTGAGGTGTCCTGTACTGGATATAGCTCATGTTATTTTAACAAACACACTCTTGTCCTATAATTAGATGCCACCCCTGAGTGTGCTCGTGCCCTCTCTCTGCTCCCCTGCACCTCCCTAAAATTCTGAAATAACGTTGGTCTCTTGGAGAATCAATTGAATGAGGAGCTTTTGGACCATGGCTTTGCTTTATGAGTTTATGTTAATATTATAAACTTATATCATTAAAACCGTCGTTGTTAATATAGGAACAGTGAACAGTTGTAATGACTGCCCCCTGCTGGTCATTTAGAGAAGCGTTAGAATTTAAGTTTTTAGATGGAATCTAAGATGTCATGCTATCCTTCATTCACGTGCACAGGACAGAGGCAGTTATTATGTCCATAATTAATGTTACCTGTAAACTAACGACTCTTTGGTCTCCAGGAAATATATAAATAATTAAATAATTATATTATATTAAATAATATTATTTTACACATTGAAATAATCTGCCTGATTTTGTTGAAAATAAATAATAATAATAATAATTATTATTATTATTATTATTATTATTATAAGTTTCTGTTGTTTTTGTTCTTGTCATAAATCAAATGGCTGGAACTGATAATGGAATTGAGAAAAATAACAATCCACTGATGAAAACACATTATATTCATAAAGGATTCAAATGTCTGTATGACCCTGCATGGTTCTTTGCACGTGCATCTTTCAACAATCAGCCAGTTAGAACCAAGATATTACTTTTTTCCATATCAGATGAAAGTGATGATGATCCCTATTAACTAGTGTCGTGTTTCTCAGATTTTTATAGATGTAAGGATCTTTGGATAAGAAATTGATAGTAGATATAAAACTTTAACTTGATCTTGAAACACACTGTCTGGAGTGCAGTGTGAATGTGATCCACTGTGTGTCAGATCGACATCTGGAAAGTTCAGGAATAAGAAGCTCGAATGGATCGAATAAATGATTCACACGCTCCGCATTTCCGTGACAGTGAAATGATGAGGCATTAGGTGGAAACGCTTTTCATCTGCAGAGAGTCTCAGGCTGCAGGAAGTTTGTGATTCCCTAAATTAGGATCAGTTCTTCAGGTATTTAAAAAAAATAATCATTAGTGGTGAGAATCGATTCTCCAAAAATGATTCACTTAAAGAATCATTTAAAGGCAAAAAAGAACCGATTCGTTGACGAGTCTCCCCTCACCACTACTTTTGGTCTCCTCTGCTCCTCTCCTCCTCTCTCGCGCTCCGGGGGGAGAGAGAGGATCATAAAGCGACTAACGGCGCTGACAGCGCGTGCGGCCTCCGGTGTGCGCGCGCGCTCCCCTCCACCGACATCGAGCCAGATGCGCGCGGATACCAGATTCTCCCCGTTTTCCAGGCACCGCTTTCTCAGATTTCATCTCTTTATCACGAATCCTCACGCCTGATCAGCCGAGTAACGACACCAGGCACCGAGGCGCGCGCGGTTTGTTTTGTTGTTGGAAGCTGAATGACGGGCGGCCGGTTCGACTTCGACGATGGCGGAACGTACTGCGGAGGCTGGGCGGACGGCAAAGCCCACGGGCACGGCGTCTGCACCGGCCCCAAGGGCCAGGGCGAGTACTCGGGTTCGTGGCGCAACGGCTTCGAGGCGGTCGGCGTTTACACGTGGCCCAGCGGCAACACGTACAAGGGCCACTGGGCGCAGGGCAAGCGGCACGGGCTCGGTGTGGAGGCCAAGGGTCGGTGGCTTTACCGGGGAGAGTGGAGTCACGGGCTGAAGGGGCGCTACGGTGTGCGCCAGAGCCTCAACACCTCCGCCAGGTACGAGGGCACGTGGAGTAACGGGCTGCAGGACGGCTACGGAGTCGAGACCTACGGGGACGGGGGTGAGTTTCAGCGACTGAGCCTCCGGTCACCTGAGGCTCCTTAATGTGTGCTCTATACAAGAGTTCATATTGTATTGCCTTATAACACGCCATGAAGACTTTATAAGACGACACCAGGTTGTACACCTCTAAAGACTTTCAGTAGGACTACATATTAATACTGCAGTATATCACAGAAGGCAGACTATGTGAGTCATATGACTAATTTACATAAGCTTGTATATGACGTGTTATAAATACTTCACAAGAAAACATAAGGATGTATGAGGCCACATCTAAAGATTTATGTAAGACTAAATATTAATAATGCATTATACACAGAGGGTAGATTGTGTGAATGATACGACTAGTTTACATAAGCTTAACATAAGATTTTATAAGGCGGCATAAGGTTGTATAAGGCTACATATAAAGACTTTATATAAGACATAAATATGAGATATAAGATTGAAATATATTAGGGCATGTAATATTACACAAAATAGAAAATATAATATGGAATATAAAATATAATATGGCAAAATATGAAATGTCAAGTTTATATAAGCTTATAGTTAACATGTCATAAAGACATTATAGCACTAGAGAAGGTTGAATAAGAGACAAAGATTGTGTATAAAATGTTCTGTTCAGACTACAGTGTGTTTGAGAAGGCAGGAGAAATGACAGAGTTATGATTAGTGTACATATGCTAATATATAAAATACTTCATGGACATCTTTATAAGGTGACATAAGACTACACAAGCTATGAGACTGTAGATAATAAAGCTCATAAAAGCAGAAGACGAGATTTACATACACTGATCAGACTTTAATGGATGTAAAATTACACAGACGACTACATGTTAAACCCCATATGACAGTTTAATGTAGTGCCTGTATTAAGCTTATTTAAGGCTACATAAGACAACTTATTAGATTTTACTGCATATATGACTCCATATAAGGCTACATTTTAGGACTTTAATGACTGCATTTATGACTAAAATGGCACAGGCTTCATGAGACTGTGTAACCTCTCATATAAGAATTTAAAAGACTACATAAGACTGAATAGTAAGCCTGTGTATGTAATAACTGCATATTCCCACTGCACAGGGCTGCATGTAAGACTACATGTGCTATAAAACATAATAAAAGACAGAACATTAAGTCTGGATATGAACAGTTATAAGACTACATATTAAAACCCATAGCTCCCATTCTTTAGCTTATTAAAGATACATAGGACTACATAAGGCTATGTATCAGATTGTACTCTGTATATAACCCCTAGGAAGGCTAGATTTTAAGACTTTTTAAGAATAAAATTGCATAGCCTACATAAGACTACATAACATTTCATAAAAGGGTTATAAAACTGAAGTAAGACTGCATGATCATAGTATAAGGTCATGTACAGTATATAACCTGTACTTCATATAAGACAGAATATCAAGAGTTTATTGATTTAATGATTACATACAAGATGAAATATTAAGAAATACAATAGATTATAAAATAGACCTATTAGACAGGTTAATTGTTAGTCATGAACGTGGATGACACAGGACTACATAGGACTATATATAATTCTATAAGGTGACTTATTAAGACTTTAAATGACTACATATAAGCCTACATAACACTACATAGCACTGAACAGTGAGACTAAAAATTAAGTCACAATAATTCAGCTTAATGAAATGTCAGCTATAAGACTACATAAGGCTACATATCAGATGGTACAGTATATGACTCCATATAAGGCTACATATTAGCACTATGACTTCACATGTGTAGACTGCAGAGCTGATGTACGACTCTATAATGTTCCATATGCCACTACATTAGGTTATACTTGACACTTTATACATAAAGCTCTATGTATTAAGACATCATATATATATATATATATATATATATATATATATATATATATATATATATATATATATATATATATATATATATAAATATATACACACACACACACATATATATACATATATCATATATAAATATATATATATATATATATATATATACATATATATATATATATATATATATATATATATATATATATATATATATATAATGACTAGTACCTATGAAGGCATATAAGACTTTATATAAGGACTGGACAGTAGATTAAATAATTATTAACACTTATATACATTTATAATATATTTCTACCCTATAAGTTTTTAAGTCTACATAACACTGCATAAGCCTCTATAAAAATGTCTTGATGTAAGGAAGACTGAATATACGGTTAAAATGACAGAAATGAATATTATGTGTATTATAACTAGTCTTTATAAGTGTTCATAACCTGTGTATGCAGTCTACATACAGTATATAATATGACATCACATAAATCTGTAGCAAATATATGAACGTATGTAAGGACATTTTTCCTGAGTTTGTGAGCCGGCACTTATGTACTTTTGCGATGGTGTCTAAACTCTGGCCCAAATTTACAAGTACGTCTGAGTCGGACCCGAGCTGCTGGTGTTGTATTATCTATGGCGTTGGAGCGGGCCGGTCAGTCATAGAGGTCACGGCTAATAATAGTAATATCTGCTACACTTCAGATCAGAGTCGCTGGGAACCAACACAGAGCTGAAGATCAGCATCGATCCTGGTTTAGTTGGAGTTTGTGTTCAGCTGATTGGAAATGGTTGATGAAATAATGGTGTCCTGAAATATAGCTAGCTAAATCTACCTGTATTGTCCTCTTAATGGGTGTGGTCTTTTATAGTCTGGAACCTCAGAATCTGTTTATTAGAGGATATTAATTATGTTTCTGTCATGATATTGCTCTTTAAAGCAGCGGCTCAAGATACATCTATAAAGGTTTATCTTATCTTATCTTATAATACTGACAATAAACATGGAGCTGCTCTGAATAATCTAACAGAAATGAAAATTTTAATAAGTTCAGCAATTAAGAGAATAAGATGAAGGAGGTGACAGGGTGTGATGTTCCTCTAATACCACTGCAGTTTACCAACGATTATATCTTTTATTATTTTTATCCATTCATAGATACATTTAATATTGTAGAATATCCAATTTCCTGTTCTCAGCTTCACCTCTGACTGTCACACAGCACTGACACTGGAGACTCCTTCCACACTTCATACAATAACAAGCGCCTGTGAAGGAGCTGTTACTATAGAAACGATCAGGTATCAGAGTGAGTGTATTAATATAAACCTGCTGTGATGGAGTATTAATCAACAACTTTCTGACCAATCAGAATCCAGAACTCAGCAGCTGCCTGGTGTCATGCGTTATAGCAATAACGTTGTATAAGTTATTTAACTAAAAAATATCAGATTTTACACAGATCTGCTTCCTCTTTAATAATTTCACTCGACGTTCCTGACGAGCCGAGCGGGCGTGAGGGAGACGGGTCGTCCTGGGCGGAAAACATGAAGCGTGTTTTGTGAATAAAGCAGGGTTATGATTGGCTTAAGCTGCGAATTTCTCCATATCTCAGGTTACTTCCATGTTTTAAAATAGCGCTGTGTGTTCAGGACAGAGATATGGCAGCGACGACTGTCCACTCCGTCACACATTCGTCATTCCACAGCTCCAGTTACACACGCCGCAGAGCGGAGCGGTTAGCATGCGCTCGTATTAAACTCCTCATCGTGACATGTTTCGGGTTAATTGTCACTAGAACATCATTGGAATGTTCAATAGAACATCAATCAATAGAACATCTGCTTTATTTTCGGGACTTTTCTAGAACCTCCTCAGGTGAACAGCAGCGACACTAGTTTGGAGGAACGTTCTCCTGATCATGTCTCAGAAGCACAGATTCACTCTTCATGTAGAAGAACTCAGGGTCATGACCACCATCACAATGTTCTTCCTGTTGAATATATCAGTACAAATTATTGCAGATGATCAGTAAATGATGATCAGATGATCAGTAAATGATGATCAGATGATCAGTAAATGATGATCAGTACATGCCAGGTTTGATAGTGAATAGTTTTATGATGAGTCTGTAGGAGAATCTTCAACACACTGGACAGGAAAATAAATCCCTTAGAACTATATTATATTCATCTTATTGATTATATAATCTAGATACTATTATTATTTATATTAAATGCCTTTTTTAATAATAATTGTTATCTTTTATATTTTCTTTTTTAAATATGGATCAGCTGGATTCTGGATTCTGATTGGTCAGAGAGTGTTGATTAATTTTCTATCTGAGCTTGTGCTAGTACTTTATGGTTTCTATAGTAACAGCTGGTTCACAGGAACTCGTACACAGATGTGACATGTAAACAGAGGTGTAATAAAGGTGTGTAATCTCTGATGTGAAGCCAATGTTTGTTCAACACTATTCAGCTTGTGTTCAGATGTATTTAACGACTGCACGTGTTTGTGTGATTGACAGGAACGTTTCAGGGCCAGTGGATGGGCGGGATGCGTCACGGTTACGGCGTGAGACAGAGCGTGCCGTACGGCATGGCTGCGGTCATCCGCTCACCTCTGCGCACTTCCCTCGCCTCCCTACGCAGCGAGCAGAGTAACGGCTCCGTCCTGAACGAGCGTTCTTCGGAGAGTCCGTCTGGGACGCGTGGCGGCTTCGTGCTCAACGTCCACAGCGATGGCGAGCTCAGCTCGGGCAGGAAGAAAGGTCTGTTCCGGCGTGGCTCGCTGTTCGGCAGCCTGAGGCAGCTGAGGAAGTCGGACTCACGTTCGTCCATCTCCAGTAAGCGTAGCTCGGCACGCAGCGACGCTGCCATGAGCCGCATCAGCTCCAGCGACGCCAACTCCACACTCAGCTTCGGAGAGGACGAGGACAACGCTCCGACCGAGGACAACGTGGATGCCACCACGACTGAGTCGTACATGGGAGAGTGGAAGAACGACAAGCGTAGCGGCTTCGGCATCAGCGAGCGATCCAACGGCATGAAGTACGAGGGCGAGTGGGCCAACAACAAACGCCACGGCTACGGCTGCACCGTGTTCCCCGACGGCACCCGCGAGGAGGGCAAGTACAAGAACAACGTGCTCGTCAGGGGCATCAAGAAGCAGCTCATTCCCCTGAAGAACGCCAAGACCAAACAGAAGGTGGAGCGCGCCGTGGAAGGGGCGATCAGAGCGGCCGCCATCGCCAGGACGAAGGTGGAGATCGCCACCTCCAGGTGAGAACAGGATTATTAATCCGTTCTGTATATAACGTTGTCCTGCGTGTTACAGTGGAGCTAAATGCTGTCACAATGTCGTGTAACGTGAAAACATCTCAGTCGTTGTTGTTGTCTAGCTAACCCGGTTTTGTTCAGCCTGAAGAATCACGCTGGAGTCACATGTATGTAACGCTAATAAAAACTTTCCTGAGGGAAATGTTCCTGCTATTCTTCTATACACTGCTGAGTAAGAAACAAATAAAAATAATAGGACGTGAAAAATGACAGCTTTGTAGAGACCCGTGGGAATTGTGAGTAGAGCCAGATCTTTACAGAACCTCCATAAAAGGTACTGACTTCAGGATGTAGTGAAGATAAAGCAGTTCCAGATACTGAGCCAAGGAAGAAATGGAGAGGCACAAAATAAAGCGAGAAAAAGCGGAGTAAACAATTCATTTCAATTAAACCAGAAATTAAAGAAACCTACAGCAAAGACGCTACATTAAAGGTTTGGCTCTGTGAAGAGAAAGACGTGGTGAGAGTTTAAATCGCAGAGAAACGTGTGAAACGAGACGTGATCACCTCCATCCTTTTATATGTAATTTGATCCGTGAAGATTAAAAGCCAAAAATAAAATCACAACAAACAGCATCATTAAAGTCTGCATGCTGATAGAAACGAGTTTAAGATTTAATGTAGTGGAGTAATAACTCTATCTCTGTCAGAGAGACAGAGAGAGAGAGAGAGAGAGAAAGATAAAGAGGGAGATAGATACAGAGAGAGAGAGAGAGATACAGAGAGAGAGAGGGAGAGAGAGAGATACAGAGAGAGGGAGAGAGAGAGAGATAAAGAGGGAGATAGATACAGAGAGAGAGAGGGAGAGAGAGAGAGATAAAGAGGGAGATAGATACAGAGAGAGAGATACAGAGAGAGGGAGAGAGAGAGAGATAAAGAGGGAGATAGATACAGAGAGAGAGAGAGAGAGAGAGAGAGAGAAAGATAAAGAGGGAGATAGATACAGAGAGAGAGAGAGAGAGAGAGAGAGAGAGATACAGAGAGAGGGAGAGAGAGAGATAAAGAGGGAGATAGATACAGAGAGAGAGAGAGAGAGAGAGAGAGAGAGATACAGAGAGAGGGAGAGAGAGAGAGATAAAGAGGGAGATAGATACAGAGAGAGAGAGGGAGAGAGAGAGATACAGAGAGAGGGAGAGAGAGAGAGATAAAGAGGGAGATAGATACAGAGAGAGAGAGGGAGAGAGATACAGAGAGAGAGAGGGAGAGAGAGATACAGAGAAAGAGTTATACAGAGAGAGAGAGAGAGAGAGAGAGAGAGAGAGATACACAGAGAGAGAGAGAGAGAGAGAGAGAGAGAGATACACAGAGAGAGAGAGAGAGAGAGCTCGGTCCTGTTGAATAGAATAGTGTGTTCAGATGAGTGGCGTTATTGCCCCCAGGCTAAAGCTCTCTCTGAACAGCTAATCAATGCAGAGCTGAGCGGATGTGTTAGTGATGAAATCACAGAGGCATTGAGAGCAGCTGCATGAGAAACTCCAAACTGCACAATTCATCATTTACTAATCATCATCACAACACTGCTCTCTGTACAGATCAGGACCGATACCAGATTTTAATCAGGTTTGATTTGTCTGAATTACAGCTTTCACACTAACGAGGATCGATCCCAATGACGCAGGATTGTCTTTAAAAGTGACTTCAAGTAGAACTGGGACACAACTACAAAGTCCATGTACATAAAGCCCCGCCTCCCAATCACATCCATGTACACAAAGCCCCGCCTCCCAATCACATCCATGTACACAAAGCCCCGCCTCCCAATCACATTCATGTACACAAAGCCCCGCCTTCCAATCACATTCATGTACACAAAACCCCGCCTCCCAATCACATCCATGTACATAAAGCCCCACCTCCCAATCACATACATGTACACAAAACCCCACCTCCCAATCACATACATGTACACAGAGCCCTGCGTCCCATAACGTCCATGTACACAAAGCCCCGCCTCCCAATCTCATCCATGTACACAAAGCCCCACCTTCCAATCACATCCATGTACACAAAGCCCCACCTTCCAATCACATCCATGTACACAAAGCCCCGCCTCCCAATCACATCCATGTACACAAAGCATATACACAGTGTTGTATTCTTATTGATGTTTTCTCACAAAGAAACTGTGAGCTGTCAGTGTGATACTGCTGTGATACTTTTCCTGTCACATAAAACGGAGCACTTCTCCAGTTAGCACACACAGATATGCTAGTTTCCTTTCTATTAATACACTAAGCCACTCATCACCTCTGAAACTAAATATCTAGCGAATAGCTCGAATGCTCTTCCCCTCGTCTTTCACTCTATAAGCAGCTTTAGTGCATGAATTAGCATAGCAAGCTAAATCAGGGGGTGTAAATGAATACTTCAGTGATAAATGCTAATGCTGCTAATAATGAGCAGAAGCTAGTCGAGTCTGTTAGCGCTGCAGGAATGATAAGGTGCTAGCTGCTCTGCTCCTTAGCAGCATTTTAGAATGAAGCAGCTACTTGATTTTGTGTGAACATGCTAATGACAGTACGCTACGAACACAGCAAGCTATGAGCAGCTAACTAAATATTAGCACATTATGCTAACATTTCCTTTTATTCCCATGACTGCTAGATTTTCTATTGTGAGCTAACATTAAAATAAAATTTTTTGTTACCTACAAAACCAAAAACATTTAAGTTGTGCTGAGTATTTAGACTAATGTGTTATAATCTGGCAGGAAAATAAATTAAATAAATTAAATAATGATATTAATAATATGATCCGGGTCAAAACAGCCACATGGTCCATTTCATATCACTGACCTCAGAATGATTCACTTAATAAACTTTACTTTACTTTAAAATTAATCACTTAGATTTTAATATAAAGATTATTGTGGAAAGGAATAAACTCTGTGTGTGTGTGTGTTTGTGTGTGTGCATGTGTGTGTGTGTGTAAACATTTTTATGATAAATGTTTTCTCTTGTAGCAGCTACACACACTCATTTCCTCTCCACTCTCAGTTTCTCTCTCTTACAAAAACACTCAGCTTGCTGTCCATCATGTTACTGAGAAACCGTAAAGGAGTGTAAACTCCTCTGTCCTGAAAGCGTGAAGTTCCACAGCACTGACACTGGAGACTTAAACTTATAAATAAATAAATAAATAAATAAATAAATAAATAAATAAATAAATAAATAAATAAATAACCGTCTCCTAATAGATCACTCACGGTCTGTTAATCTGTTCTGATCAGCGTAGCATGTGCGCTCTACACAGCTGTATGAGAGCATCGACATGTCAGAGCTCCTGTTCCAGAAAATGAATCAACGTTTTCTGACCAATCAGAGCGCAGAAGTGAACAGTGCTGAGGGATGAAGGAGTGAGCAGCAGGACGAATAAAATCTCTCTCTGTGCGTTTGAGTTCTGTTACAGAGAGCAGAGATAAGCACTGAGGGGAAGATGAGGAATGTACAGAGACACTCTCTCTCTCTCTCTCTCTCTCTCTCTCTCTCTCTCGCTCTCTCTCTGCTTGCTGACTAAATAAGGCAAGGCAGGATTTGGCTCCTCAGTGCTGACCAGAATAAAACGCTGCGACTGATACAGTAGTCGATCTGTGCGCCTGTCATCTGTTGCAGCACTCAGCAGACTGAGCATGTTTAGTGTGTGTGTGTGTTTGTGTGTGTGTGTGGAGCCCCTACACTTAAGCAGCTATTCATGTCCATGAAGCTGGTCAGCGTTTCACTCTGTCTGTTTTTCACACAGAAACGTTTGAAATAAATGCTTTAATAAAAGTTTTAAAAAAGACGAGTGCAGCGTGACATGTAGCTGATCGTGTAGCTGGACGTGTAGCTGATCGTGTAACTGGACGTGTAGCTGATCGTGTAGCTGGACGTGTAGCTGATCGTGTAACTGGACATGTAGCTGATTGTGTAGCTGGATGTGTAGCTGATCGTGTAGCTGATCGTGTAGCTGGACATGTAGCTGATCGTGTAGCTGGACATGTAGCTGATCGTGTAGCTGGATGTGTAGCTGATCGTGTAGCTGGACGTATAGATGATCGTGTAGCTGGATGTGTAGCTGATCGTGTAGCTGGACGTGTAGCTGATCGTGTAGCTGGATATATAGATGATCGTGTAGCTGGATGTGTAGCTGATTGTGTAGCTGATTGTGTAACTGATCGTGTAGCTGGACATGTAGCTGATCGTGTTGCTGATTGTGTAGCTGATCTTGTAACTGGACATGTAGCTGGACGTGTAACTGATTGTGTAGCTGATTGTGTAGCTGGACGTGTAACTGATCATGTAGTTGATCATGTAGCTGATCGTGTAACTGGACGTGTAGCTGATTGTGTAGCTGATTGTGTAGCTCATCTTGTAACTGGACATGTAGCTGGACGTGTAACTGATTGTGTAGCTGATTGTGTAGCTGGACGTGTAACTGATCATGTAGTTGATCATGTAGCTGATCGTGTAACTGGACGTGTAGCTGATTGTGTAGCTGATCTTGTAACTGGACATGTAGCTGGACGTGTAGCTGGATATGTAGCTGATTGTGTAGCTGATTGTGTAGCTGAACTTGTAACTGGATGTGTAGCTGATCATGTAGCTGATGTTGTAACTGATCGTGTAGCTGGATGTGTAGCTGATTGTGTAACTGATCGTGTAGCTGGATGTGTAGCTGATCGTGTAACTGATCGTGTAGCTGGATGTGTAGCTGATTGTGTAACTGATCGTGTAACTGGACGTGTAGCTGATCGTGTAACTGATCGTGTAGCTGGATGTGTAGCTGATTGTGTAACTGATCGTGTAGCTGGATGTGTAGCTGATTGTGTAACTGATCGTGTAGCTGGATGTGTAGCTGATTGTGTAACTGATCGTGTAGCTGGATGTGTAGCTGATTGTGTAACTGATCGTGTAGCTGGATGTGTAGCTGATTGTGTAACTGATCGTGTAGCTGGATGTGTAGCTGATTGTGTAACTGATCGTGTAGCTGGATGTGTAGCTGATCGTGTAACTGGACGTGTAGCTGATCGTGTAACTGATCGTGTAGCTGGATGTGTAGCTGATTGTGTAACTGATCGTGTAGCTGGATGTGTAGCTGATTGTGTAACTGATCGTGTAGCTGGATGTGTAGCTGATTGTGTAACTGATCGTGTAGCTGGATGTGTAGCTGATCGTGTAACTGGACGTGTAGCTGATCGTGTAACTGATCGTGTAACTGGACGTGTAGCTGATCGTGTAGCTGATCCTGTAGCTGATGTTGTAACTGATCGTGTAGCTGGATGTGTAGCTGATCATGTAGCTGATGTTGTAACTGATCGTGTAGCTGGATGTGTAGCTGATTGTGTAGCTGATTGTGTAACTGATCGTGTAGCTGGACATGTAGCTGATCGTGTTGCTGATTGTGTAGCTGATCTTGTAACTGGACATGTAGCTGGACGTGTAACTGATTGTGTAGCTGATTGTGTAGCTGGACGTGTAACTGATCATGTAGTTGATCATGTAGCTGATCTTGTAACTGGACATGTAGCTGGACGTGTAGCTGGATATGTAGCTGATTGTGTAGCTGATTGTGTAGCTGAACTTGTAACTGGATGTGTAGCTGATCATGTAGCTGATGTTGTAACTGATCGTGTAGCTGGATGTGTAGCTGATTGTGTAACTGATCGTGTAGCTGGATGTGTAGCTGATCGTGTAACTGGACGTGTAGCTGATCGTGTAACTGATCGTGTAGCTGGATGTGTAACTGATCGTGTAGCTGGATGTGTAGCTGATTGTGTAACTGATCGTGTAGCTGGATGTGTAGCTGATTGTGTAACTGATCGTGTAGCTGGATGTGTAGCTGATCGTGTAACTGGACGTGTAGCTGATCGTGTAACTGATCGTGTAACTGGACGTGTAGCTGATCGTGTAGCTGATCCTGTAGCTGATGTTGTAACTGATCGTGTAGCTGGATGTGTAGCTGATCATGTAGCTGATGTTGTAACTGATCGTGTAGCTGGATGTGTAGCTGATTGTGTAACTGATCGTGTAGCTGGATGTGTAGCTGATTGTGTAACTGATCGTGTAGCTGGATGTGTAGCTGATCGTGTAACTGGACGTGTAGCTGATCCTGTAGCTGATCCTGTAGCTGATCGTGTAACTGGATGTGTAGCTGATCGTGTAGCTGATCGTGTAACTGGACATGTGGCTGATCGTGTAACTGGATGTGTAGCTGATCGTGTAGCTGATCGTGTAACTGGACATGTAGCTGATCGTGTAACTGGATGTGTAGCTGATCGTGTAGCTGATCGTGTAACTGGACATGTAGCTGATCGTGTAACTGGATGTGTAGCTGATCGTGTAACTGGACATGTAGCTGATTGTGTAACTGATCGTGTAGCTGGATGTGTAGCTGATCGTGTAACTGGACGTGTAGCTGATCCTGTAGCTGATCATGTAACTGGATGTGTAGCTAATCGTGTAGCTGATCGTGTAACTGGACATGTAGCTGATCGTGTAACTGGATGTGTAGCTGATCGTGTAGCTGATCGTGTAACTGGATGTGTAGCTGATCGTGTAACTGGATGTGTAGCTGATCGTGTAACTGGATGTGTAGCTGATCGTGTAGTTGATCGTGTAACTGGACATGTAGCTGATCGTGTAACTAGACATGTAGCTGATCGTGTAACTGGACATGTAGCTGATTGTGTAACTGGACATGTAGCTGATTGTGTAACTGGACATGTAGCTGGACGTGTAGCTGATCGTGTAGCTGATCGCACGTTAGAGTGTTTTACTCGTTCACACGTTTCTGCTTTTTTTTTCTCTCCGATGATTTCTGTCGTTCTCGTGTTTGACATTGAAGAGATTTTTAGGATTTGAGAATCTCACTAAGTGTGAAAGTTTATACCTGATAACATCTTTCACCTTTCCTGACAGAACTGGTGTTTAAACACAGCGCAGAAAAGTAGTGTTTATTTAGTTATTATTAATTATTTAAAAAACATTTTTACTAGTTTAAAAACATTTTAAAAAGCATAAAGCGTCACAGTGTACATTATGATTTTCTTAATTTATGGTATTTTACACAGTGCATTCATTACAAAAGCACCTATAACGTTATGATACTAAACGTATAGATTTATTATTTGATATATGATTTAAATAAAATAAATTAAAAACAGATTTCAGAGTTCATCCTTTAATTAATGAGTTAATGCTTTAATTAATATTCGTAGCAGTTAATTGGCACAGGTGAGGCTAGATGGTGGGTGTCAATATTTATACCCCATGCCCTGACTTCACCTATTCAGAATGGTGTCATTAAATTTGTGTATATTTGTTCGTGGACAGAATAAAGCCTTGGATTATAGTCACACGTAAACAAATAGCGGATAACTTTCTTTATTAATGCAGACATTCAGTTTTAATGAATGTTAATGAGCGCATTAACGACGTTAAATGTTAAGCTTTTCCTCAGCTCTAATTCTGTCCCGGTTGTCCCCTCATGTTTTGCACCTAGCTGTTGTGTATTGCCTTATATGGTCAATGTTTCCTCTTCTTGTTGCTATGGTAGTTTTATCTGTTGCTGTGAGTGTTATTCTGCATTTAAACGCTATTTTAGGGCAAAAATAAATCAGGAGACACGTTGTGTAGTACATGGTTTTTAGGCTTTTTAACACAAATGCAAAAAATGTATAAAGAAAAAGATTAAATGATTTAACACAGAAGGTGAGCGAGGGTCTGCTGGTAAACGTTCAGGAACTGAATCCTGCTGGACTTTCTGCTGATGGCGCGGCGTCCGGCTCGGGATCGATGTACTGATGAGCGGGTTTGGATTTATTTCACTTCTTTTCCACTTCCTTAGCATCTCCTGGGATTTTCTCATGTTTTTACTCTCATGTTTTAGACTAGAGTCAGGATATTTATCGATATTAATATTTATTTGTGCCTCAGGGATTTTCTTCTGCTTCTGTTTTGGACTCGGATTAAAGCCGAACCCTAACAGAGTTTTTTTTCCTCTTAAACATCCAGAAAATATTTATTGAAACAATAATTATTATTTTGCGTTATAGTTTTTGTTAAAAGTGCAACATTTTAATTTGTATAGGATAAAAAGAAGACAATTGAATTCATCACACATTTAGTTAAAGGTTACAATAAATAAATAAATAAATAAATAAATAAATAAATAAATAAATAAATAAATAAAACTAATTGTTTATGTTTATATTTTATTGTGAAACTCCTAATGTTCAGAATTCCAGTTTAATCATTTCTTATAATTATTAAATAAAAAGTACATCATTCTGCTCAGACCTGACTGCAACAAAAGACAAAACTACTGAAAAGAAGTTCAGATGAATCTCTCAGTCTGGATGTTTCTCGTGTCTGAGGGTCAGGATACGGAGAATATTTTTTATGTGTAGGAAATAAAGCTCAGGATAAAAGATTTAATTCAGAGAGATTTGAAATGTACTTGAAAGGTGAAAGGAGGTTTCTGGGTGAATGGAGAATGGGATAAAAATTCAGTGTTTATATTAATAAATGTGTTTATTATTTAATATTTTGGTCACCGATCAGAAATTCGGCTCATTCGATTCAGAGTATGGATTTTACACAGAAACTTTAACACACTGCGGAACAGCAGGGATCACGGTACAGAGAAAGAAAAGCAGGAAGCGACGACCATATAAGGAAAGCACTGGGGCAAATGGGACAGAACTTGATTGCTGCATGTGAAGTGTGAGGGTCAGTGGGGACGGAATCGGACAGGAAATGATGGGGGTCCGATTGTGTGTGACGTCTGAGTTCCTCCTCTGCTCTCTTCCAGTTAAACGTTCTCTCCTGTGATGTGAGAAGTGTGTATCCTCACAGCAGTGTCCTCGTTATCCTGTGATACCTGATGAATCGTGTAATCACTTGGAGCTGGGATCTCCCAGTCCGCCCGAGGCTTCGCGCCGCATGTTTTCAGATTAGACGAACCTGCACAGATTGACGAGGCGCTCTAATCCGCACGGGAGTGTCGTAGTCGTGTTGGTGAAGTCTCAGGCTCTGACTCTCGGAGTGTGTGTTCATGAAAACCGTCGTGATGTGTCACACACTCCAGAAAAAAATTTAACCAGAAGCAAACATCTGCACCAAACATGACACACGCTCATCTGAGCAAATGAATAAATCACCTTGTGCTCAGGTGAACGCCTTCACACTGAGCTTTACCTGGAACAGTGCCTGCTTTATTCCTCTTATTCCACTACACTGTGTGATTTTATTATCGGTTAAAGACGGAGACGTCACACACTTTATCTGTTTTAATGTGAAAGGTTAAAAAAAACCAGCTCCTGTTATCTCTCTTCTGTTATAACAGTGTAATAACTGTCCACTCAGGAGAAGCTGGCCTTACAGGATGTGGTCAGTATCATTACCTTCTGTCTTCTGTTTTTTTTTTTTTTTACATAATACACGACAGGATCGCTTTCAGACATCTCGGACCACCACCTTCATCATCATCATCATCATCATCATGGTTCTGTTGGTTATTCTCAGTGAGTGAGCTCCAGTAAAGTGTGAAACCCGGTACACGGCGCTGTCTCTGTAGTGTTTTGTACCCTCATGCCGTATTATTTCAGGACTAAAGG
>NC_080729.1:1024416-1031916 GCF_019097595.1 Hemibagrus wyckioides
TAGAGGGAGAGTAGGGAGAGTAGAGAGAGAGTAGAGGGAGAGTAGAGGGAGAGTAGGGAGAGTAGAGAGAGAGTAGAGGGAGAGTAGAGAGAGAGTAGAGGGAGAGTAGGGAGAGTAGAGAGAGAGTAGAGGGAGAGTAGGGAGAGTAGAGAGAGAGTAGAGGGAGAGTAGGGAGAGTAGAGAGAGAGTAGAGGGAGAGTAGGGAGAGTAGAGAGAGAGTAGAGGGAGAGTATGGAGAGAGAGTAGAGAGAGAGTAGAGGATGTTGCTGAGGGTTTAGCAACCCTGTGACTGTGTGACCAAAGGAAGTGAATTATTTCAGCAACATTAAAATTCTGGTGTTGTTTTAATAAAACTGTAATGATTAGGAAGTTACTGCAGTTTCAGTGAAAAAAAACTTAAAATGAATCTATTTGTTTATTATTTACATTTATATTTTGGCTTGAATTAATTTGGACTTTGTTGTACACACTGTTGACCACACGTTGTTTTAATGTTATTATATAAACTATTATCTGTTTTTTTCTGCTTCTCAGGACGGCTCACGCCAGAGCCAAAGCTGAAGCTGCTGACCAGGCGGCGCTGGCAGCGTGCCAGGATTCAGAGGTGGCTCGTGCTGTAGCTCGAGAACTTTCACCCACCTTCCGCCAGCCAGGTATTTCCTCACACACACACACACTTTCACCCACCTTCAGCCACACACACACACACACACACACACTGTAGGTTTTTTTGGTGATATTTTGTTATATTTTGTTTTTTTTCTGTTTAAACTGCTGCTTATATTTAAAGTGGATTAAAAAACAGGTATAGACAGAAACAGAGTTGAAGGTGTGATCCATGTGTGTGTGTTTGTGTGTGTGTGTGTGTGTGTGTGTGTGTCCTTGGCCCCATGTCACTTCTGACTTTATTCAGAAGGAGAACATTAAGCAGATGTAGATGTAAATGAGTTCTGGAGTGAAGCAGCTCATTTGCATATCATTGTGTGGTGTGTTGCAGTGGTGGATCATTTCAGGACTCTGTGAGGATCTGCTGCAGTAACCAGGAGATTATTTAAATCATTTCAGGACTCTGTGAGGATCTGCTGCAGTAACCAGGAGATTATTTAAATCATCTCAGGACTCTGTGAGGATCTGCTGCAGTAACCAGGAGATTATTTAAATCATTTCAGGATTCTGTACAGATCTGCTGCACCTCCAGAAATCTTGAGATACTTTCAGAAACATTGGTTTTGTGTACAGAACATCAGAGCGGGTCTCAGAGCAGAACATCAGAGCAGTAACTGATCAAGAGTTCTTAAATTCTGATCTGATCTGAAATCTACCTTCTTACCCCAAAGACCCAATTAATATGTGAGCTATGGGGCTGGCTGTCAATCATTGAATGCACTCAGTAGCTTGTGTCAAGATTTCAACACCCCCAACCCTACCCTAACTACCCCAACACCCCCAACAAACCCTAACCCCCAGCCAACCATAACTAAAACCAAACCCCCAACCCTACCCTAACTACCACAATACCCCCAACCTTAACTACCCCAACACCCCCAACCAACCCTAACTACCCCAACACCCCAATCTACCCTAACACCCAGAACACCTCCAGCTATCCCTAACCACCCCAACCAACCCTAACTACCCCAACATCCCCAACCAACCCTAACACCCAGAACAGCCCCAACCCAACTAAGAAGTTCTTTAAATCCATCTATTAGCTAGCTGTTAAAATCCTGATAAGTGTTCTTTACTTTCTCCTATGAAATGGTCGATTCTGTTGTTTTTAGAGTAAATGGTGGTCAGTGATCAGAAATCCAGATCATTCTGAATTCTAGAACAAACACTAACAGTAAATTTCCATGTTTTTCTCTCAGTCACTTCTAACAATGACCTCATGGTTTGGTCAGTTCGTCTCCCTGCTCTCTGCCCTTCCTGGGTTGCTGTAACAGCTTTCTTTGTCTTCTTCAGATTCAGGCACTGCAGTGCTGTAGGTATCACTGCCAAGAGACACAATGCAGCGAGTGTTTGTGTAGGCTGTGAAAACAACACCGCATGCTAGTCTCATCTCTGACCTCACATCAGTTAGCACGTTTGTCCTCCATGAAGATGACGAAAGATTAGTGTGGGATCAGGGGTCAGTAATATACACCTGATGTAGCCAGAAATCTTTATTTAACTGGAGATATTGGTCACGTGGTTGTGTCACTCAGAACACCTCGGATGATGATCGGGGAATTTTGATGGATTAGCGTATCACTTTAGCTTTAACACTTCACTTTTTCACAAATCCTATGTTTGGGACTGGAAGAGATCAAAACTTTAAATTAACATTGGTAACCTTTGGTTTGTCTTTGAGGACAATTCAGGCTGCAGCGTGACCTTCCGAATTCCCGAATAAAAATAATATCAACCCTTCTGGACTCGGACAGTTTCACTTCAAGTCAGAAAATGATCTCATGCTGAGTTTTCTCCCTGGTATATCTCTGGTATACCGCGAGCTGTCCTCCAGACTCTGGTGTTTTTGGCTGGTCAGCTCTTGGGTAGTCGGCTTGGTGAAGCATCTGATAAACAGAGTGATTTACACAGGCCCTTCTATGGCTGGATCCCAGGAAGGGTTCTAGAAAGCCCACTGTGTCGGCTCTGTGAAGAATCTGAAGAATGCGTGCACGCTCACACTCGGGTCATAAAGCAGAACCTGACTATCCTGTTGTGTATAAACACTAATATCAGTGTTTAAGTGTGATTTTAGATCAAACTTCACACACAGGATCAGAGAGAAAAGGACAGAAAGACAGCAAGTGGAAGAGTGAAGGAGAGAGGGAGCGAGGGAGTGATTACATTCAACTCAACATGGGATCAATATATCAAAACCTCCACATTCATGTTTCACACACAATACCATTCAAATACTGAGGTTAGAATACTGTTGCTAGGCAACTGAGAAATCTGGACACAGAGCAGTTCCAAGCTAATGACTAAAGCTAATGATGTAGCTAGCTAGCTCATGGCTGTTAGGTATTTTATACAGAGAGTGACAGTGAAAACAAGATCAGGAATGTCAATATTTTCTATGGATATGTTGGCAAATTCCCCAAAAACACTACAGTTACAGCAGAATTTCACGTATATCCACGGCCAACTGAACTGGAGGGCTGTGAGCCACATCGAGAAACATCACTCCTGAACTCAGTGCTGTCAGTACATCAATCCTCAAAACACTTCATGTATTAATCTTCATAAAGAATATGTAATGCAGCATCTAGAAAGTGTTTCTTTGATCAATATAGAGCATGAAGAAGTTCATATAGAATATCATTTTGGTTTAATAAAGGTATTTATTTTCTTTAAAGGCCCTGATTACATCAAGCAAAAGTTCTCCAGTGAACCGATAGAGATTAAAGAAGTCATCGAAGAGAAAAAAGAGAAAACCCCCTCAGGAAGCCCACATTTCTATCGCAAGGGCACTACACCCACCCAAACACCCACCCACAGCCCGGGCCCGACTCCTCCTCCCTCACCTCCGTCCAACAAGAAGAAGTCCTTCTTCAACCGAAGCGCACCAAAGTCTACCAAAGAGAGCGTAGTTGAGAGCCTAGCGGCCAGCGTCGTCCCCAGAACCGCCCCCAGGGTCCTGGCCAAACAGGAAGTGAAGCAGGAAGTGGTTTCTTCTTCTTCCCTCATGCCCTACAAACCCACGGCGCCGGTCGCCAACTCCTCAAGTCCCGGAAATGGTGAGGTCCATTCACAGTACCACAGCTACTTTGTGAAGGCGGAAGTGTCCATCCCACCTGAGGAGCCGGAGGAAGAGGTGGAGGAGGAAAATCCAGAAAGTACAACTGCCCTCGCCAGGACTCCGGCTCCTGTCAAGCAATACACACGTGCCCCTACACCCTCCCTGCCCCCTGCCAAGCTTGCCACCTCCAGAGACATCAAACCAGAGCCCAAGCTGAAAAAACAGGATTCTCTGAAGCCAAAGAGTCTATCAGAAAGTAAGAAAGCAAGCATGGAGATCACCACGGACGTGGTAGAGGAAGAATCAGTGAGTGATCACACACACACATACACACATATGCACACACACACACACACACACACACACAGCTAATCACATTTGATTTGGATCTTTTGGTAAACGTCATCAGATCTTCCTCTTTGAATAAAAGATCTACCTGTTCATCAAGCTTTAGGATGAAGAACTAGTTCTGATGCGTTGGGATTCATTAATGTTTGTTTCAGGCTAAAATGATAAACTGCTTGAGTATTTCTTATGTAACATGGTCCTCACTCTCCCACAGGGTCCTAACTCTATACTGGTGGCATTAGTGATGCTAATAAACATCGGGCTAGCGATTATTTTTGTCCACTTCTTGACTTGATACATCATCAAACTCAGGTAAGACATTTCACCACAACGTTCAACCAGGAAGCTAATACTGACACTCTACCATTAGCCTTAAGCGTCACAGGTGTGTTATTATGGAAGGTTTGCTGTTTCTCTGGTCACTGGGACAATAAATGTAATGATGTTATGTAGGAATATAGTCGTACCCATAATGAAGGGTTCTCACGCTGCTCCTGGGATCTACTACACTGAAGAGCTTTGTAATCACTGTGTTGATGATTTGGAGATCAGTTGATCTGATTATCAGGATCTTCACACTGTGATTCAGGTGATTTTGTTTTTTTCAGGGGAAAGTCGTTTGCTAAGCAGGTTTTAGTCATTTGTTGTTTTTTGAACAGCTTTGCAGGTCAAGCTCTTCTGACGTGTAATTCTGACGGTCTGATTGTTTGGCCTTTACAGCGAGTTCTTCAGGACGTGCGGCGTAGGCCACGTAATTCTCTGCGCTGGTGTGGACGGCCTTTAGAACACGCCGCTCAGACTCAGACACAGGCAAAGGACGACTGGACGACTGGAATTAAGAGCGAAAACACGGTGGAGGGAAAAAACGCCGAGTCCCGTAGCCGAGCCCAACCAGGTCCCCCGCCACCCCGCCCCCAACCCCCAGCCCCGCCCCATCCTGACCGTGATTTACGACTCGCTTGGGCTCTGTGAAAGCTGAAGCAAGCACAGTCGCTGGTAAAAGAGGGTGGGGGGATAAAAATAAAAAATGTGCTGAGCCAAGCCGTACCCAGTGTGAAATGCATGGACGGCCTGTTGGAGTGTGTGTGTGTGTATGTGAGTGTGTGTGTGTGTGTGTGTATGTGAGTGTGTGTGTGTGTGTGTTGGTGAGGAGGGGGATAACTGGATACGTTTGGCGATGCACTTTTAGTTGACGGAAGCGAACAGCTGCCTTACAATTTTACCCTCTGACGTTGTCAAGGAGGGGTGTGTGTGTGTGTGTGTGTGCGCAGTAGGTGGTAAGAGTGTGTGTGTGTGTGTCTTCATTCTGATCACCGTGAAACACCGTGCCCATTTTAAAAAAAGAGGCACTCGCCAGTCTTATTGCATTACCCGTCTCTGAAGCCTTGTCGAAGCACCTGCTCGTGTTTTAGGAGATTAGCGAATTCCACGCCAGGGTGTGGTACAGATTCAACAACCATGTCTTCAGCTTGGTTCTTTTTGTGTGTGTTTCTTCGTTTAGTTGAAATATTTATAAAACAAAAACAAATGGTGTACATTTTTGTCCCCTTCCTCTGTGACCGAATTGGTTAACGGCTAACGGACGCAGATCGCATTACGAGCAATATTTTATCTCTGGCGATTAGCCCACCGTTCGAGGTGAATATCTTTTAATCGGTTCACGTGGAAACCATCACGTGGAAGTGAGCAGCTGTGGTGATGTGGTGAAGTTCCATTTGTAAAATTAGGAAGGTATCGCTCTGATACGCGGGTGTTGTATAATAGCTATAGGACATTATGCATGGTGTTTGTTGGGTTTATTTATTTAATTATTATTATTTATTGTTTTCGGTTAATAACTGGTTATTGCACTGGATTTTTGCACACGTAGAGGTCGGAGCCTGCGCGGTCACGGCCCTTCTTCCTTCGTCACCGTCCGTAACCCCGAAGCGTGGTGTCGAAGGGATTCAGGAGGAGCGAGCGAATGTAGTCAGATGCCTTAAAGGACTTTTTAAAAACAGTGTTAGAGTTTACCTCGGCGGAAAAAAAGTAGTGATTTTGGACTTTTGTCTTAATTCATTGGAGTTTTTATTGAATAAATCTATTATTAATCTGTAGTATATTTATTTATGTGGTGGTGCATGAAGCTGTGGTTTTATTTTAATCTGTACACGGCACTTTTGTGCCTGTATTTGAATAAAAAAAATATATAAATATATATATTTTATATACACAATATGAATATATTTAGTCAGTCGTTGGAAATTTTATTGTTATATCAGCACATGGTTTTTCTTCTTATTCGTGTGCATGGTATAATTTGGAGATAGAATTTTTTAGACACATAATTTGAAGTAGGCATGTGTGAGTAATCAGCGATACGATACACTGCGATATTCGTCACTCACCGGATCGTCAGTGTGGACACACTGCCACAATCTGACCACTTTTTATTTTCTTTATAAAAGCCCGTTATTTTTTCCTTATCCGATAAATTTCTGTCCAATTATCTTTTTCTTCTCGGTTCTCAAGATATAAAAGTGTAATATCGTCACACGCCTAGTTGGAAATGTGGTTTTGTGAGTGTGTGTGTGTGTGCTGTGTGTGTGTGTGTGTCTGTGTGTGTGTGTGTGTATTTGTGTGTGTGTGTGTGTTTGTGTGTGTGTGTGTGTCTGTGTGTATTAACATTAAGTTTTCTTCAGACTGTAATAGCATGTGATCAGGAAAGAAGGATGAAGGAAGGAAAGAGAAGAGCACCGGAATGAAAATAGAGAGATTTTGTTCTTTTAACTTTTGATATTTTAAAAAAGATTTAATTTCTAAGGCGTGGCTGTGTACGTGGATGTGTTCATATTTTGATTTAATCCCAAACAGAAGCAAAAAAACAATTAGATCTTAAATAAGATCCCCAGATCATTTCACTATAAACTCCATATTTTTACGCATTTATACAAAGTTCAGCGAAATTTGTCCGTATTTTTCTAATAAAAAAAAAACAGCGGAGCGTCTGTGTTTTACTGAAACCTTCTCTGACTGTATTTACATTTAACAGTAAAAAAGTCTTCAGATATATATTTTAAAGTTTTCATTTTTAAGAAACATCGATGAACATTTCAGTATTGACCTTCCCCTTTTTTTTGTTTGTTTGTTTTGGAACTTGTTTAAGTTAAAGTATGTTACAATAAAATATTGTCAATTTTTATGTATGAAAGTTTCATGTTTCAATCCGTAAAAGTTTTCCAAAAAGGGAAAAGGCGGATGACCGGTGAAGGGGACACATGAGCGCTGAAATCAGAACATTTTATTTAAATAAAAAAAATGTAAATAAATAAATTAATAAATAATCAATTTAAATAAAAAAGGATGAAAATGCTGGTGTTAAAGTTCCTAATTATTCATAAATAAACTGTTTTCAAGTTCAAAGATGACTTTATTAAAACTGTACA
>NC_080729.1:1036916-1066916 GCF_019097595.1 Hemibagrus wyckioides
AGAAATTCACTCATTTAAGCAGAACTCAGATTCTATAATAGTATACATTGTTATATATAACAATGTTATTATTAATCTGTAAAAGTCAAGTCATAACACAAATATAATAAATGATATAATTAAATAATATAACCATATAAAATATCAAAAACATTTGTATTATTATTATTATCATTATTATTATATCAAACCTCAAAGCCGTTTCCAAGCAACAGGACAACATTAAATATTTCCTCATTTAACAATGAATCATTATATTTTTTGAAACAAATAATTTTTCACAATGAGTTTTTGAAATAATAAATAAATGTCTGACTAAAGTTTCAGGTTCAAGTATAGATTTCTAATAAAGTTTTTTTTAATGTTAATTTATTTATACTATAGTTTATCTTTGGTCTTATATCAGCCATATCAGACATGTCCCTCTATAAACATGATATTACACATTAATGTCCCTTTATAAACATGATATTACACATTAATGTCCCTCTATAAACATGATATTACACATTAATGTCCCTCTATAAACATGATATTACACATTAATGTCCCTTTATAAACATGATATTACACATTAATGTCCCTCTATAAACATGATATTACACATTAATGTCCCTTTATAAACATGATATTACACATTAATGTCCCTCTATAAACATGATATTACACATTAATGTCCCTCTATAAACATGATATTACACATTAATGTCCCTCTATAAACATGATATTACACATTAATGTCCCTCTATAAACATGATATTACACATTAATATCCTTCTATAAACATTATATTCTGTATAAATCTCCCTGCTCTCTTACCCTGGTATTCCCACCACACGCTCAAGGAGTCTGAGGAACACAGAAGCTTCTGTTCAGCGAAACTCCTCACACTGAGACTCAGAGCTACAGCGAGTCTGAGAGCGGCTGAAGAACACCACAACATCATGTAGACCTTACGTCTCTTTATAAGCACACCGAGTCCGAACTGACCTGCAGTAAGCGTGTGACCGACAACACGCTTTTGTTCTGGTCGCGGTGATGAACTGGTTTTTCCTTTAAATACTGAAAACAGAGAAGTGACTGAGAGAAAAAGAGAAGTGTCGCGTCTGTGTGGTGGTGAGAGATGTCCAGACTGGACACAGGGAAAAAAATACAAATACACTACAGGAAGTTTTAAAGGTTTGTTCAAACGGACAGAGGATGGTCAGTGAGGGAAACTCAGACACGTCACACACCATGATGCAGAGAAAAACCTTCTGGACCACGATGAACAGAATAAACTCTCAGAAGAACATCTCACATGAGAGGAGAAGAAATACTTTAATTCTCTTTAACATCTGGACTTTCCTAAAGATAAAAAGTATATTTATTTGTTCAATTTTACAGAACTCACAATCCTCGTTTCCCACACTGACCATTTGGCTCGCAAACTTTTTATTTTTTGCGGGGTTCCATTTCCAGTCTTGCATGTGATCTTGCATTATTTCCCCATCACTTCTCATGTACGTTCAGTTGTAAAATGCAGTTTGCTGACCAGACAGGGTTGTGGACAATTCTTCCTATTGTGAAGTCATGCAGTGTGAAACCTCCTGTCACCAATTAATTGTGCAGTGTGAACACAGCAGAGACTGAATGCTAACACAGAGACTGAATGCTAACACAGATAGCGGTGCAGTGTGAACACAGAGACTGAATGCTAACACAGATAGCGGTGCAGTGTGAACACAGAGACTGAATGCTAACACAGAGACTGAATGCTAACACAGAGACTGAATGCTAACACAGAGACTGAATGCTAAGACAGATAGCGGTGCAGTGTGAACACAGAGACTGAATGCTAACACAGATAGCGGTGCAGTGTGAACACAGAGACTGAATGCTAACACAGATAGCGGTGCAGTGTGAACACAGAGACTGAATGCTAACACAGATAGCGGTGCAGTGTGAACACAGAGACTGAATGCTAACACAGAGACTGAATGCTAACACAGATAGCGGTGCAGTGTGAACACAGAGACTGAATGCTAACACAGAGACTGAATGCTAACACAGATAGCGGTGCAGTGTGAACACAGAGACTGAATGCTAACACAGATAGCGGTGCAGTGTGAACACAGAGACTGAATGCTAACACAGATAGCGGTGCAGTGTGAACACAGAGACTGAATGCTAACACAGATAGCGGTGCAGTGTGAACACAGAGACTGAATGCTAACACAGATAGCGGTGCAGTGTGAACACAGAGACTGAATGCTAACACAGATAGCGGTGCAGTGTGAACACAGAGACTGAATGCTAACACAGAGACTGAATGCTAACACAGAGACTGAATGCTAACACAGAGACTGAATGCTAAGACAGATAGCGGTGCAGTGTGAACACAGAGACTGAATGCTAACACAGATAGCGGTGCAGTGTGAACACAGAGACTGAATGCTAACACAGAGACTGAATGCTAACACAGAGACTGAATGCTAACACAGATAGCGGTGCAGTGTGAACACAGAGACTGAATGCTAACACAGATAGCGGTGCAGTGTGAACACAGAGACTGAATGCTAACACAGAGACTGAATGCTAACACAGAGACTGAATGCTAACACAGATAGCGGTGCACTGTGAACACAGAGACTGAATGCTAACACAGAGACTGAATGCTAACACAGATAGCGGTGCAGTGTGAACACAGAGACTGAATGCTAACACAGAGACTGAATGCTAACACAGATAGCGGTGCAGTGTGAACACAGAGACTGAATGCTAACACAGATAGCGGTGCAGTGTGAACACAGAGACTGAATGCTAACACAGATAGCGGTGCAGTGTGAACACAGAGACTGAATGCTAACACAGATAGCGGTGCAGTGTGAACACAGAGACTGAATGCTAACACAGATAGCGGTGCAGTGTGAACACAGAGACTGAATGCTAACACAGATAGCGGTGCAGTGTGAACACAGAGACTGAATGCTAGCACAGAGACTGAATGCTAACACAGAAAGCGGTGCAGTGTGAACACAACAGAGAGCTGACCACTCTGAAAATCCTGCAGTATGAACCCGGCCAGGGTTTTGTGGATCTTTATTGACCTCTTGTAAGGTATAAAGCTCGGGCTGGAAGTGGAATCCATCAGTTCCATGGACAAAGAACCCTTAATGCGTCCCTGAGGGACGAACCACAGGCCACTTTAAGGTTCTACATTTGAAGGTTCTATCAGATCTCAGTGATTCCTCCAGGGTTCTTCAGGTTTCTCTCTACAGCTCTGTGTCAGAACCCTGCAAGGGTGTGGTGCTCCAAACGAATGGAAACAAAGAACCTTTATTTATCCAATGAATCCTCTGAAGAACTTTTGAGGAACCCTTTTCTACGTGTTTCTGTAATAAATATCATGAAATTGTCTTGAATTGTGTCTTATTCCTGTAAGAATGCAGTCTAGGTACAGGGCATGTTTTAACCATGAGAACCCTGAGAACGTGCAGAACTCCACTCAGAAAAGCTCAGGTTAGAACCCCAGAACATAAAAATCCTACAGAACCGAAGAAGGCTCAGATGATAACTAATGATGAGAAGCATCCATGAGGTACAGTGAGGCTCAGAGACTCCACAGCTCTGGTCTGAAGGAACACATTGTTCTATAGCGCCTTTACGTGGCCTTTATGTCGTTGTTCCTCACGTGCACTGTAGCGTTTATAGAGATGTTTATTTCCCGTTCTAGATCATCGATGATGTTCAAATGGCCACATACATAATATTCTCCCTGTGGAGGAATCAGAAGACCTTCAGTGTAAACCAGAGACATGAACATTAAGGTGAAGTGGACACGCTGGACTCACCTCCGCAGCGTTATAAGGGTTAATGGGCAGTGACAAGGTCTCACTGAGTGTTTCTGGAACAGAGTAGCCACATCATTACACCACTGCACTGGACGACAAGATGGAAACAAGCTCCTGTCCAAGAAGCTCTAGAGTTTTAATACCTCCTTTAACGATGTTGCAGATCTTTAAATCAGTACATGGCAACGGAGGCTGGAAAAACTCCACCCACAGCTGGTTCCTGTAGAACACTGTCACCGTGTATCCGGCACGAGACACCGCAAATTCTGGAGGATAAAAAAACAGCTGTCATGCCTGGGGGCACAAACTTTTGCTCTCACCTGAACAGTAATAAAGTGACAGGTGAAAATGTGGTACTTGTAATGAGCGTGTAGTTAGCCTTAATTATGTCCATCCCATTAGTGCAGGGTCCAGTGCTGATGGAGAGGTGATAGAGCGGCCCTGAGGAACAAAAACAACAAATAATTACAGAGAGAGAGAGACAGAAAGAGAGACAGACAGACATATAGAGAGGGGGGAGACAGAGAGGGGGGGGGGTTAGAGGGAGAGACATACAGTTAACAGTTCAGTATCTCTAATTCTCTCTCTTTGTCTATCTCTCTCTCTCACACACACACACACACACACTAATATAAATATAAATCTTACCCTGGTATTCCCACCACAAGCTCATGGAGTCTGAGGAACACAGAAGCTTCTGTTCAGCGAAACTCCTCACACTGAGACTCAGAGCTACAGCGAGTCTGAGAGCGGCTGAAGAACACCACAACATCATGTAGACCTTATGTCGCTTTATAAGCACACCGAGTCCGAACTGACCTGCAGTGATGTGTCCGGTCTGAACCTCTGACTTTTAACGCCACATGTAAATGCCATACTGCGTTTTTTCCCCTTTTTTGGACAGAATGTAGTAAAGGGAAATGCTTTTAAAGGAAGTGTTTGAATGACTTTTAGAGAACTGATGGGTTTTAAGGTGAAACTGCTGGAAAACACACACACAATAAAAGCTCCTTTCTGAAACTGCTGTGTTGGGTTGGGATTTATTCACCTTTTTGGATTTTTTTTTATAAATCAACTGAAAATACAAGATTTCATAACAAACAGGTTTTCTGTAAAATTACAAAACCTCACAGCTCAATAATATCATTCAAGACTGTTAATAAACGTCTGAGTAAATAAATCAATCAATCAATCAATCAATCAATCAATCTACCAGCAACTTCACATGACCACAATCTGAGGTATTTCCTACTTTTGTCCATTAGATGGCGGTGTTTTACATGCTCCCGAAGGTGACCGCTATTATTTAACTTGATTTGGAGTAAAAATATAAATCTCACAAATCACAGATATTCAGCAGCTCTTCCACATCAATTCCATCTGATTACTGAGTTTATTTTTTTTAATATCAGTGTCAAATAATACTAATTATAATTATTTATCCATCCATCACCAGGTCTTTATAAATATGAAGAGAGATAAAGCTGAATATGCTGAGTGATGAAGAACGAGGCTGGTGTCCGAATAGTTTTGAATCTACTGCTACAAGGTTATTGATTATTTTCAGCTGACAAGTTCGGCTAATCAGTAAGAGAGAGAGAGAGAGAGAGAGAGAAAGAGAGAGTAGTAGTAGTAGTATTTTAGTTAGTTGGAGTTTTTACACATTTGTTTTTTGGCTGCACTTTAGCGACGGTCCCTAAAGTTTCAGTAAGAATTGGAGACAGAAATAAAACGATATTTCCAGAGAGGAGCTTTAATTAAACATGTGTAGATCTATCTATCTATCTATCTATCTATCTATCTATCTATCTATCTATCTATCTATCTATCTACCTACCTACCTACCTACCTACCCACCCCCCCTGTAATTATGGCTTGTTATCAAACAGAAACGCGACCCACTGATCATAGTTAGTCTAGACTCAGAGTCACTAAAACGTGACACAAAACTCGAATCTTACCCTGAAGAAGTTCTCCTTTCGGTGTCTTTATCCTCCGCGATCTTTGTTAGCCGACATTATGGCAATCACCTAACTACTAACAAACTAACTAACTACCAATATTAATCTCCCACGTGACAGCACGTGCGTTCCTCCCATTGTCAAACGTTAAACTAATAAATAAAAAACATATAAATGACTGAAGTACAAATCAGAACAGTTTAAACAGTCTCGAACCCGCACGTGCAATACTGATTGACATTATTCTGACTGATATATTAGACCGAAATATTAATTTAAAAGCTTCTTCAGGAATTTAAGCATATTCTACAGCCATGTTAACCCGTGTATAATTCTGTCTCTGATCATAACACCAGAGCTCATTTTACTGCATTTGTACAACAGGCAAACTTTCACACACACAAAAAAAACGATGCAACAAATATAATAATTATAAAATTCAAGCCTCTTTGATGATGCCTCAATGTCGCCATCTGGTGGAGGAGCAGCGCTATAGCGGTTCAGAGGACTTCTGGAAACGTAACAAAATGAATTTGTTTTAAAGGCTTCAAAGAAGAATTAAGTGTTTCACAGAGGTTAATGTTCCATGTTTCAGCAACTTTTGAGTGTTTATCCACATTTAAAAGCAAAGAAAGTGTTTCTATATTCACAAAAAGTAACCCGAGAATCTTCAATAACAATAGTGATTAATTTCATTCATCTCTTCAGTGAGTTTCATTGAGTTCTCATTAGAGAACTGGGGAGACGGAATCCTTGCTGTTAAATCTCAGCATTTCTTCACTTCTCTGCCTCTGCTAGTTTCAAGACAAACCAAAGCAACTGGAAAGAAAATCGAACACAAACATGGAGAATCATCTACCGAGTATGGATTTAGAAAATGTGATGAGTAATGTGAAGAAACCCTTAATGCTTGTGTGTGGCTGAGAAATAGTACAGAACTTCCTGCTCTGAATATCAAGGTTCCATGTAGAAGCTCCTCAGTGTGAGGCTGGAGTCCTCTGCATTCATTAAGGAAGAACAAGCTGTTTCAGTATAAGAGGAATAAACCAGCTACGGACCTAATTTTTGAAAAGCTGTCAAGAAATTCAGATTTATCCTGATTTTTGTCACCTTACATGCACTAAAGCCTGCACATGAGCTCATGGTGATCCTGTATAAAGTCTATTAACATAAATTTCCCATTGGGATGAATAAAGTATCTATGGAAACTCCTCTAGAAAATAAATGAATAAATATTCACATCACGTCATCTTGCTTTGTTTCTCTTCATCAGAAACCAGAACTTCTTTACAGATGATGCAAATTTTATGCTAAATAGAAGTGATGTATTGAATTTTAGTGAGCTGAATGGAGCATCAGCCCAGCAGCCAGAAATCCACTGTGCTGCAACACCAGCTCAGGCCACTAGACGGAGACAAACGCAAAAGAATGGAGCCGAAGTCCTTAAGGGACCTGGTCCTAATCTCACAAACAGTAAATCAAGACAGAGACAGTGTTTGTATTAAACATTTATTTTTCAGAAACCAAAAGATGTCCAAGAACACCTGGAAAAAAAAAACAAAAAGTTAAATAATTTCATAAACAGAACATTTAATCCACAGATTCAAACTTTATCAAGCCTTTCTGAGTTCAGTAAAGCAAAGCTACATTTTTTAATAAAAGTATATCACTTTCTAAACACAGATTTATAAACACTTTTTACAGATGGGAATTAACATGGAGAGAAAACTAATGTTTCCATTTAGCTGTAGATTTGAATAAACTTTATAAATCTGTTAACTGAACCTACAGCAGTGTTCAGAAGAGTAAAGAGCAGAAACCTTCACTGAATCCACCGGAGTGTTTTTTGTATTTATGTACAGATTATAAAAACATTTAATATTAATAAACTCAATCATAACTGGAGAAAATCTACAGACTGCTACAAATCTTTAAAATACTCAGTTCCAATCTTCACCTCATGTTTATTTACAAAACATTTGGTCAGAGTTAAATTTGGTACCTCACCCCCCCCGCCCCACCCCTTCACCTCACCCCCCCAACCCCAGTTTGCTCACTCTGTTCACCTTTAGTTCATCCTCCTGATGAGTCTGTTGATCTGGTCCTCTCGGTTCCCGGCGTCTCCTCCCTCTACGAAGTGTGTGGTCTTCTTGTTCATGCCACCACGAGGAGACGAGAGCTTGAAAGGCCAAAGGAAGTTGTTGGCAGCTTTGAAGTTCCTGCCTACGGTGTAGATGGTGTGGATCAGATCTTCCATGCAGATGATTCCATATGAGCCTGGAGGAAAAAAACAAAACAGGCGCTGCTTTAAAAACAACAACAAAAAAAAACCCTTTACAACAAAATCAGAACTGTTTCTCAGTTTGACAAGAACTAAAACCGGGGGGGGGGGGGGGGGGGGTGTTGTTGGCGAAAGAGACTCAGCAGGTTCTTTTAATTTTATAAGTCTAAAATTGATTTTAAAAAGAACATTCCAGAAAAGTGATTATACACTAAGCCATCTTGTGTCTGTTTATGATGATTACACTCAGCATCACATGTTGGGGTTTTATTAACTAAAGTTTTATTGGAATATACACTCACCTACTCACAACTAATGTAAATAAAATAATTCCACCATCACACACTGATCAGAACTGAGAACCAGTTGAGAAACGTGAATCAGATCCAACACTGGTAACAAACTGTTTTAAAATTACTTCTATATACATTTCTTTAAAAAGAGAAAAAAAAAAAAAGCAAAGCTCATGAGATTGTAGGTCAGATGTTGGTGGTCCTGACTGTGATACGGTTCTCCATCACACATCCCAGATGCTGATATGAGCGGAAAGAACAGCTTGGTTTCATTCTACAGTGTAACGCCTGATGCTTCTGCACTGAGGACCAATCCCCACATCAACACCATTCCTGATGACCACTCCCTCACCACCACTCTGAGAATCATCCTTCAGGCACTTTAATCTGGAGTTTAATATGCTAATTTACACCATGCATAAATTGATATGCAAATTATAGCACGGTTTTTGAGCATGTCTTAGCCGTGTTCCTCTGAGAAGAGTTGACCACACCATCTGCATCACTTTCAGAGCGTTTCTTACCGAGGTTCTTCTCGATGAGCGAGTTGTCGGTCAGAGGAATGCGCTGCTTTCTGATCTTGCCGTATCCGCGTTTGTAGATGAGCTCACGGACAGACTTCAGGTTGGGGTAACTGAGGGGCAAAAACAACCACAGGTCACCCATTACACCAGAGCAGGTGTTACATTCACTCTAAAACACCACACACATCACCTTTAAATGTCCCGAGACATCCCCTTTAAGAAACACCAGCATTTATATATAATGTTCTAAGCACCAAATACATGGCTGAAAGCGTAGAGAAAACAGAAAAGTGGTCACCCCCAGGCGATGTAGGGCTCGGCGATACGCAGCATGTTGATGGAGGCCTTGTTCAGCTTGACGAAGACACCGTTGAAGATCTGGCGCAGACGCAGCAGCTGCAGAACCTTACGCACTTTAGGGCTCACACCGTTGATACTGCAAAGGAATTAACACACGGGATTAACACTCATTTAGACCGGTTTATTTACAGATGAAGAGCTATGTGGTTTCAGTGAGACTGGCTGATTAGCAGAGGAATCACCACGGTCGATAAGACGGGGAAAAAAGAGCTGCATCATTAACCACCAAGTTACAGAGCATGAACACTTCACCCAGAACACCACCGCACTGCTCACACCATCACCTTTAAAGACACTCCTGAAGTGGTCCACGTTTGGGTGAAATGTTCATCATAACAGAAATTGTATCCTCACTGTAGAGGTAACCCTCACCCTCTGATCCTGACCACGAAGGCCAGTTTGGGCTCGGCGGGGACGTAGAAGTTTCCGGCTTTACGAGCCATGCGGTTCATGCGGATCTCGCGCCTGTACATTTGCCGGTACTCTTTATGGTACACCTGCGCTCTGGAGTAGATCAGGTTCCGGGTGATTCTGCGTTTCTGATGAGAGAGAGGGAGGGACGGAGGTCAGTGTATCATTCAGGTGACTTGCATTCCACAGACCCGACATCATAAAGCACAAACCTTCTTCTCGAGCAGCTGAGCCTTGACACGAGCCACCTTAGCGGCAGCGAAGAGCTTCCTCTTCTTCAGGAGACCTTCAGGGACTGATGGAGTTTTCTTCCCTTTCGCCAGTTTCTTCACCTTTATCCCCGTCTTCTTCGGCTCTTTCTTCTTCATTGCCGCCTTTGTCTCCTTGGTCTCCTTCGCCTCCTTCTTTTCTCTAAAAATAAACACATATCTGGTCAGATCAGACTGTGCAAAGCTCAGTTAGAAAAATACAGTTTTGCCACTCGCGTCCCTAATCAATAAAACCAAATTCGTGGACGAACTTTTTACAACATCAGTGTTAAAACCCTGTCCCGACAAACTAAACTGCCAAATTAAACTGATTCATATTAAAATGAAATATAATTGAATATAATCCCAGTCCTGCCTCACTGACCTGCTGGACTGCAGATTTAGACCACTTCAGTGGACTTTAATAATCTGGACACAACACTTCCACATGCCCGCTACAGAACTTTAAAATGAGGGTCTGAATATTTTAGGGTCATTTTTCTCCTCTCCAGTGACCGCAGACTTAAAACTGTCTCATATTAATGTGAAAAAAACACACCACACTATATCAGTGACCATCATTAGACAACCGTTAGCGCTTAGCATCCGGCTAACACAGGTGAGGTGTACTGACCAACACACTACTACACATCACTCAGTATTCTAACATGTTATGACATTACTTTACTCCGTCTTATTATTTTTTTTTCTTTATTCTCAAAAAAGCTGGACCATTGAGCGGATCCCTCTCCCAGGCTACAGGCCGGTTAACATCACGTTGCTAATGCTACACTGACACAGACCCGACCATCTTTAACATTAACTTTTATATCACTTACACCACATATCCGCCACTAATATTAACTCGAGAATGCATATGGGTGTTTAAACTGAATTCTCCATGTGAGATTGACTCCAAAGAGACATTACAGACGCCGATGGAAAAAGATTTAAACGACAAGACAATCGACTTACGTTTCACCCGCCATTATGCCCACGGTAAAAGAGGCTTTCACGCATGCGCATAGACGCCTTATAGGTCCACACACTTCCGGTAAGGATTGGGTAGACTTTTACATCGCCTGACTAATATAATCATGGAGTTTACTTTATTTACCAGCAAATGTTTATAATTATCCTAAAACATTGAAGAGCTTTGACGGACAGTGACAAATGGATATGTTCATGTACAATACACGTTCAGTATTTGTGTTATGCTAATCTGGCTAAATATGAATAAAAATGAAGATTATAAAATGATATTTCTAAAAATGTGTTAGAACATCAGGCGTGTTAAAAGACCGGACTTAAACAACATTCACTATTCAACTAGTGAATAAGAAATATTGGTGTGAAATTTTGTAGTCAATTTCAATCTTGAAAAGAAAAACTTTAAAATGAGTTAAAAAACATTCTTATCAGCAGGGTTGCCAGATTGGGATTAATGACGGCAACCTGACAAGAGTCGGCTCCAGACATAAATCATTCCAGACCGGAAGTCGGTTTTTCACGTGTTTTGTTTGTTTTAGTGACATAAGGCATTTTTTTTTAAATCACAGGGCTTAGTTTATCGTTTTTTTTATTTATCTCCCAGATTATTTATACAAGTAAGAAAAGGTCGACTTTTGCACCTTTAAAACATTGGCACAATCCCACACAGCTCATCATCCAGAGAAGACTGGAGCTACTGTGAAGCATGGTGCTGGTGGCATCATCATGATCTTGTGCTGCTTCTCCTCAGCTGGGACAGGAGCTCTACTCACAATAACTCCAAAAAATAAAGTTTTTGTTTTGAAGTTCTTAAATTCAGCTTGTACATAATGAAAAAAGGAATCTGTGTGTAAACGTTTTAAATCTGCTGTTAGTTGTGTAAGAGGTTCTCCACTTCACAGGAAATGACCCAGATCCATCATCTAATGTAAAAGTCTAATCTGGCAACCTCGCCCCCGACACTGATGGGATAGGATCGTTTGGAATTTCGGTGACGACATCAGCGTGACGCCATCACCTCGGTCGTGTATTTATGTTACGAGCAGAACGGCGTGTAATGAGAAGTTAGATGTCCGAGTGTGTCCTGCACAAGTTCAGCAGCTGAGAGGTGAGAGAGAGAGAGAGAGAGAGAGAGAGAGAGAGAGAGAGAGAGTGTGAGTGAGTGAGAGAGAGAGATAGAGAGAGAGTGTGTGTGTTAGACAGTCATCAGATCATCTGCCTTCAGCTGAAACTTTTTGCACAAACTCTCTCGGGTGTTTGAGGCGGTTCGTGACGATGCACATCGCGGCGGAGTTCTGCGTGGTGTGCGTGAAGGTGCTCTGGTCGTTCGCGGCGGCGGCGGCGCGGTGGCTCGTGAAGCCGCGAGAGAAGCGCGTGCAGGGCCGTGTATGCGTGATCACCGGGGCCGGAAGTGGACTGGGCCGCCTGTTCGCGCTGCACTTCGCCCGCAGAGGAGCCACGCTCGCGCTGTGGGACATCAACCGCACCGCCAACGAGGAGACCGCGGAGCTCGTGCGGGAAATCTACCGACAAAACACCACGGACACCAGCAGCACCTGCGCAGGTGAGTTCGGGTTTAGGGGAAGAGTCTCTTTATCAGAGCTCTAAAATTAAACACAGACTCTCAGATTAGGAGTTTAATACTGACTCTAAAAAGTGCTGATGTTCAGACCGAACTTCAGAACCCTGTTAAGACAGAATCCCGTACATCAAATCCAGGACTCAGAGGCACTTATTATTATTATTATTATTATTATTATTATTATATTAAGTGAGTGATCACGTATCTGCAGGGTCAGAGGACAGCGGTGAGAAGTCGGCCGTGTTCCAGCCCAGAGTTTACACGTACGTGTGTGACGTGAGTCAGCGAGAGAGCGTGTACGCCACGGCCCAGCAGGTGAGGAGAGAGGTGGGAGACGTCACGTTCCTCGTCAACAATGCCGGCGTGGTGTCAGGACGTCACCTCCTCGAGTGTCCCGATGAACTGATTGAGAGGACCATGATGGTCAACTGCCACGCTCACTTCTGGGTCAGTAGTAGAACTCTTTGTCTTCATCTGTCAGTGTGCTTTAAATCAGTCTGGTGTTAATCTGCTTCATGTGCTTCACAGACCACCAAAGCTTTTCTCCCGAAGATGCTGGAGTTAAATGAGGGACACATCGTGACCGTGGCCAGCTCTCTGGGTCTCTTCACCACGGCCGGGGTCGAGGTGTGTGTTCTACTTCCTGATGCTTTCTGATCTAAACGTCTTGTTTTCTGCAGATCTAATTCTCTCTCTCCATCGCGGTTTGTTGTAGGATTACTGCGCCAGCAAATTCGGGGCCATCGGCTTCCACGAGTCCCTGAGCCACGAGTTAAAGGCGGCTGACAAAGATGGGATCAAGATGACGCTGGTGTGTCCCTTCCTGGTCGATACAGGGATGTTTAAAGGCTGTCAGATCAGGTTGGTCAGCATTCAGTAGAGCAGACACTTAGAACCTAGAGCTAAGTGCAAAAGTTTGTACCTCCTCACGTGTGTTTACGTGGTTTAAACGTGACACGGGTAATCTAGGATGTTTAAAAGTGTACATGGGTGTCTCCTGTAACTAGACTACAACCCAAAATATGCAACACAATTAAAAAAGTAGTTTATTTGTTTTTGTGTTTTAATGTAAACTGTTCATATTTATTTTACTATTAATTACCTCACTGTCACCTTTGTTTTGCCGTGGGGTGTACAAACTTTTGCACAGATCCGTATATACAGCCAAAGTGTATTTAATGTTTGTCTTTTTGGAAAAATGTGCTTATTTATCATATTATTATAATGGAGTTATTGTATAAATTAAGAATAATTTAAAAATAAATCAGTTATAATTAACATCTTTGTTTATCAATGATACATTAATAATGAATTAATCCGTGTGTATGATGAGGAATTCGTTATTTATTATTATTAATAAGAATGATTGATTGATTATTATTTAGCTCGTTATACCTGCGTTATACAAAGTTTTGTTGATATTCGGTTCTTCCGCACAGGAAGGAGATGGCACCGTTTTTCCCGCCCCTGAACCCGGAGCACTGTGTGGAGAAAGCCATGAGAGCCATTCTGACCGATCAGCCCATGGTCTGCACGCCGCGCGCCATGTACGCCGTCAGCTTCATGAAAACGTGAGTGTCGTCTCACCTGCAGTGACACGTGATGTTCATCAGATAAGACACCTCTGTACAGAAATCTGTATGAGAATAAGCTCTATATTGAAGGCATGCAGCATTGTAGCTTTCAGGATGGTGTTATTATGTCATAAAAAATAACAACCAATCAGGTTTCAGTTTGCAAATGCAGCAGTACTTTACCAGACAAACGGGAGCAGAGTTTTTGTTCCAATTAATTTTCTATATTTTTAAATTTGTATAAAATTGTGAGAACCACAGAGTTAAACATTTTATAATTTAATAAAGAATAAATCTAGAAATTCATTGTAAACTCTCAGGATTGGAAACTCATAACTTTCTGCACCGTGACGCTTCCACCTCCTCATGACGTTCTGCTTTTCTGACCTCCTGCTCATCTCTCTGTCACAGGATTTTGCCGTTCGATGCCATCGTCTGCATGTACCGCTTCCTCGGAGCGGATAAATGCATGTTTTCCTTCTTGGCTCATCGGAAAGAATCCACCAACAACAACGAGTCGAAAATCAGCATGTAGTCTCTCCGGTGTCCTGAGAGAAAAAATCAGAACTGTAACAGCTACATGAGCGAGAACTCTACAGATTTTTTTAAGCTGCTTACACTTTTCTTTTCTTGAATCCCTGATCATTTAATCTTCTTCACGTTTGAGATGTTCTCGTTCTCTAGTTTTATGCCCTGATGTTTTCTCTAGATTTTAAAGAAAGAAAGAAAGAAAGAAAGAAAGAAAGAAAGAAAGAAAGAAAGAAAGAAAGAAAGAAAGAAAGAAAATCTTACAGGAAAAATCGAGATTCTTCTGGTAAATGTATCAAGCAGGTGTTATCGCATCATTAAATATAAGAACCAATCAGATCTTGGTATGCAAATGAAGCCCTGGTTTTGCAGGGGGAAGGGGCGGGGTTTGTGCAAGTGAGTTTTTTAGTCGTTTTTAGTTTTTATATTTTTTTTTGTGTCATGCAAAATTATAAACTGAAGGTGTAATGTTCTCCTTATGAGGCATTTTAACTGTAGATAAATAAACTCACAGCACAGAATCATGGGATATCCTGCTCTGAGCAGGACACGTGCTTCTGATGTTTCCATTTAAATGTCCTCTGGAAGATGTCTGGACTTGTGCTGCCTTCTGAACAGGACAGGACCAGTACTTGTGTGTGTGTGTGTGTGTGTGTGTGTGAAGGCTCATCAGACGTCTGGATGAAGTGCTCTGATTGGCTGGACTCTGAATCCTGCAGTATGTTACTGTGACCCTGTACAGTCTCTTTATTTATATCTTTATGTGTGGTTTCTTGTCTGTGTGAATAAATGCGGCTTCTGAATGAAGCTTTGTTACTTCAGATGTTGTTTTTTTCTGACAAAAATGTATATTTAAATGTGTAGTATTTATCATTACAATAAATATTTTCACCTAAAAGATGAGCTCAGTGTTTTAGCTTCTTTTTCACAATAGAATTACAAACAACAGGAATCTTGTTTGAGGAATTTGAAAAATAAAAAAAAACTGTTAATTTGTAATATTCAATGATAAAATGCTAAAAAATACACACAGGTGTATCTTTTCTGAAAAAAGTGCATTAAATGTAACTTAAAATGCATAAATTGCACGAGGAATAAACCAGATGGGGATATGAAGTTAGAGGAAAATAATCAGCTTCAGTGTGAACAGTAACACTGCTTTTATTTAGAACTGTAACACACACACACACACACACACACTTTACATGTTATGAAAGCTGTAGAAACAACAGGAAGTAATAACAGTTCGTTACATTTACTACTGCTGTTATAAAGTGATATTAATGGTGTAGGTCAGGGGCGTGGCTAAGGCTAATCATTATCATTAGGGCTCGAGTCCTGGATGATTTTAATCTAGCCCCGAATGTTTTATCCCGAATTTTGCCCCCGGAGTGTAGAGGAATTAAGTAAATGTTGATCGGTTTAGTTGAGCACTTTTGCCGTCTACTGTACACGATTTTGACTGACATCTCTCTCCGCACACTCTCTCTCCGCACACCGGTTCTAGAGCGTATTCGAGCGCGCACCCTCGCGGTATTTTGGCGCGCGCGCGCGTGTGTTTGCGTGTGCGCGCGCGCGCGCGCGCCAAAATACCGCGAGGGTGCGCGCTCGAATACGCTCTAGAACCGGTGTGCACAGCGCCGCTTTAAGACAAACACACACACACACACACACACACACACACCACGTGACTAACATACCTTACAGCCCTTGAGCGCGACAGAAATAAAAAAAACAACAACAACAAACTTATTATCCAGATAATAGCCTAAACTTTTAATGTTTAATGTTAACACAGTTGATAAAAGTCGGCTAACAAATATATGTTGTGTCAAGAAGGAGGCCCACTGTCTCTGATTCTGAAAACCCCTGACATATAGGACCCTTTTGAATATTATTCCATACCCAATATGTATAAAAGCCTTAAATTAAATAATCCTAAAGACAGATCTAAATAAAATCTAAACTGATAAAGCACTAAGACATTACAGTCTGAACATCATGACTTTCTATTATTCCACTAATGCAGTATTTAAGTTAAAATACAGACATGACTTAGGTGAACAATGGACCAGAACAGACTCCATCATTCGGCTGTTCTGTCTGCTGATAAAGGAATTCTCAGCACTAGAAATACTAGTATGGTAACTGACCGTTTTGTTCAAGTCCAGTCTCGGAGATACTCTCTGATGATTCCACCCTCAAAGGAATAGGATAGAAAAGTCACAAAGAGCATGAAGCAGACAAGATACAAGCAGCAAGATAGATGAAAGAATGAGAGAACAAAGAGAAGAGAAGAGAAGAGAAGAGAAGAGAAGAGAAGAGAGGCTGTAAAAAATAAATAACCAAAAAAAGTATAATACATACAGTAGTGCAGCATAAATGAGGAATGAAATAAGAGGTGCAGGATCTACACGACACGGCTTCACACACAAGCTGTAAAAGAAATAATATTGCACAGCATACCTGTGAGAGAGAAAATGTAATGAATTTAATGAACTCCTTTTTAGTAGCAAAACTCTGAAATGATTGAATGAAATTTTCTAAAGTTGCATATTGTTTGTGTTCATTTGTGTTTATTATTAAACAATATTACATAAAGATGCTCTTACAAAACGTGTTATTCTTGCTTACCCTCTCTCCCTAATTAGCCCCTGATGTTTTCAAATCCTAGAAATGCCCCTGGTGTAGGTGCAAATCTTTGAGATGAAAATAATGTAATAGTAATAATTAGATTAATATTTCTAATATAAACATTAGAAACTGTTTCTATATGTGTCTCTAATTATCCAAAGAACCCTTAAAAAAGTGTTTTTTCCCAGAGAGGGTGTGTATTAGAGCGCTCGACACACTCCAGATCATTATTTTCTGCTCATCACCTGCTCATCAGTTTAACACTCAGGTGCACTCTTACACATGAGTTCTCCAGGAGTTCTTTAGGAGTTCACTGGAGATTTAGCCTGCTAAAATGGTTCTACTGGGAGGTTCTGGGAGACAAGCTCTGGGTTTTAGTGCTCTACATAACACCATTATGGTTCCATCATGATACATTTATGAGTACTTTATAAACATTTGTGATCAACCTTTAAAGAAATAAAACTTCTTCTCAGAAAAAAGAATCTTGGCTCGAATGTTTTTTTTCCCCTAAGGGTGCTTGTGCCACCTCGACACCGCCTCACACACAAGTCCAAATCAACCTCACTTCATTTATTACAGAAGAATAAAACAGGAGCGTCAGGGAGAAGTGCCCCGTGGGAGGGATCAGATTTCCTGATTTCCGAGACTGTATTTTCTGGAGCACACACACTTCCTGTGGAACGCTCCACATGATCATGATAAGCGACTCTCCCTCACTTCTGCTTTGTCTATGACTCACGACCTGCTGCTGTGTGAATAGGATTCCCTTTACCTCCCTCCAGGAACCAGACCCAGCTCATGCAAACTCACACAGCAGCTTGGCTCTGACATTTCACTCCCTCACTGTCTTCATTCGAAAGGAATTTGTGTGTGTGTGTGTGAGAGAGAGAGTGATACCAGGACCTAGTGGGATTTCCAGTCACTGTGCATAGAGGAATGCTGAAAGTCTGACTTCCCAAAAATTCAGTGTATTATTACAGTGTCATCATCACACACGTCATTTGTTGCAGGGATGTGGATTAGACGACTACGTCACCTTTAAGACGAAACAGTGGGAGGAAATAATCTGGCAGTATATGGATCTATTACATTATACAATATTTAATATAAAAATAATGTAAATGTAATTGTGTATGACAGGGTGTAATGCAGATGGGTACATAAAAAAGCAAAAAACCCTAATAAAATATGTAATACACTGTAATAACACCAGTAACAGCGTGTAATAGACTGTAATAACATGTAACAGCATGTAATAGACTGTAATAACACCTGTACCAGTGTAATAGACTGTAATAACATGTAACAGCATGTAATAGACTGTAATAACACCTGTAACAGCGTGTAATAGACTGTAATAACACCTGTAACAGCGTGTAATAGACTGTAATAACACATGTAACAGTGTGTAATAGACAGTAATAACACATGTAACAGCGTGTAATAGACAGTAATAACACCTGTACCAGTGTAATAGACTGTAATAACACCTGTAACAGCGTGTAATAGACTGTAATAACACCTGTACCAGTGTAATAGACTGTAATAACACCTGTAACAGCGTGTAATAGACAGTAATAACACATGTAACAGTGTGTAATACACTGTAATAACACCAGTAACAGTGTGTAATAGACAGTAATAACACATGTAACAGCGTGTAATAGACTGTAATAACACCTGTACCAGTGTGTAATAGACAGTAATAACACCTGTACCAGTGTGTAATAGACAGTAATAACACCTGTACCAGTGTGTAATAGACAGTAATAACACACGTAACAGTGTGTAATAGACAGTAATAACATGTAACTGTGTAATACACTGTAATAACACCAGTAACAGTGTGTAATAGACAGTAATAACACCAGTAACAGCGTGTAATAGACAGTAATAACACATGTAACAGTGTGTAATACACTGTAATAACACCAGTAACAGCGTGTAATAGACTGTAATAACACCTGTACCAGTGTAATAGACTGTAATAACACCTGTAACAGCGTGTAATAGACTGTAATAACACCTGTAACAGCGTGTAATAGACAGTAATAACACATGTAACAGTGTGTAATAGACAGTAATAACACATGTAACAGTGTGTAATAGACAGTAATAACACATGTAACAGCGTGTAATAGACTGTAATAACACCTGTGTGTAATAGACTGTAATAACACATGTAACAGTGTGTAATAGACAGTAATAACACATGTAACAGTGTGTAATAGACAGTAATAACACATGTAACAGCGTGTAATAGACTGTAATAACACCTGTGTGTAATAGACTGTAATAACACCTGTAACAGCGTGTAATAGACAGTAATAACACATGTAACAGTGTGTAATAGACAGTAATAACACATGTAACAGTGTGTAATAGACAGTAATAACACATGTAACAGCGTGTAATAGACTGTAATAACACCTGTGTGTAATAGACTGTAATAACACCTGTAACAGCGTGTAATAGACAGTAATAACACATGTAACAGTGTGTAATAGACAGTAATAACATGTAACAGCGTGTAATAGACTGTAATAACACCTGTGTGTAATAGACTGTAATAACACCTGTAACAGCGTGTAATAGACAGTAATAACACATGTAACAGTGTGTAATAGACAGTAATAACACATGTAACAGTGTGTAATAGACAGTAATAACACATGTAACAGTGTGTAATAGACTGTAATAACACCTGTGTGTAATAGACTGTAATAACACCGGTACCAGTGTGTAATAGACAGTAATAACACATGTAACAGTGTGTAATAGACTGTAATAACACCTGTGTGTAATAGACTGTAATAACACCGGTACCAGTGTGTAATAGACTGTAATAACACCGGTACCAGTGTGTAATAGACTGTAATAACACCGGTACCAGTGTGTAATAGACTGTAATAAAATAAGACAGTATGTAATAATGCAACACACCAACACAGTAAAATTGTCACTGTCTAGAACCCCTTATAGTCTATAATATAAACAAATCCACAGATTGTTTGAATACTTTAAAGTAATTCAGTTCTAAAACAGTTCTACATGGTAACCCTTTCTGATAGAGAAGCACACTGTGAGGTTCTGCATAGAACATTTACTGTTCCCCAGAGGGATGAGTACAGGGATTTATAACATCCTGCACCACAATACTCTGTATTAATAAATGAATAGACATGAGCATGTAATACATGTAAAGTGAAATGTTTATTATCTGTTTATTTTGACTTATTTGTTACAATAAAGTTGAACTATTCCTGCTTAAAATTCTTCTTAATTCTTGACTGTTGACTACTGCTGCATTCCAGAGCTTTCTGAGTGATGAGGTTCAGCGGTTTGGTTCAGTAAAATGACCAGAGGTTTGAGGAAGGAGTTTTCTACACACATTCATCACAACGTCTGTGTTATTACAGCTAACTGTGGATTTTTTTATTTCCTCTGAGCTGATAGTGAAAGGTGATGGAAAGGAAACAGGAAATTCAGCTCAGGCTGTAATGTGTGTTTCCAGGTACATGTGTGTGTGTGTGGTCATTGTAATCGCAGTGATTAGGGATACACCTTCACAAGATATTCAGTGATCATACGAGTGAAACAGTTTTCCATTAATAATGTCCTGACACTTTTAGCTAATATATAGAGTGCACACGTTAACGTGATCACGTGGAATAAACCTGTCTATAATTCTTAATGTTTCAGTAATTTAAAAGTTATAACGCTGTCCTCATCTGACAATACGTCTTAATCATCTCCTGTAATGACAGTTTGCTTTATCTGATCTGAGAAACCCGGACTTTCTCAGAAATCTCCTTCCACTTGCTTTAGCTTTCACTACGACATTAGCGTATCTAAACTTAGCACCTCCTCTGGGAGCTCTGATAACATGACATGTGTTCATGATTCATCTACTCAGGACACTCGTTTCTCAATAACAATTATTTCCACATGAGGAGAAGTGACTAACGCTCACGACTAGACTGCCTTAAAAAAAAAATCAGAATTAAAAAATGAGAAGATTAGACTCTACAAAAATTCCCAGTTTTACTACAAAGATAATTTATCAGTGTCTGCGCTGATTCACCGCTCGTCACGGGTCACCTTTAACGGCAGCCGGAATAAAAAAGACTCCATTGTTGTGCTGAAGATCTACAGAGATGGAAAGTTCATTAAAGAAGTGAATACTGAACTTTTACCTAAATACTTTTTTAATGAAAAAAACCCCACAACTCATAACCTCAGCTTTATTCCTTATGTGATGTCTGGAATTAAATCCCTTAAAGCAATCCACCTCCAGCTTGACTTATGAATCTCCTTCTTTGTTGAAATTATCTTTTTCAAATAAATCTATGTGGTTGGATTTTGTATGAATGAAGAATTAAAAGCTCCAGATCTGCTCTTAACCTTAGTCTGGCTAAAAAAAAAACCCAAAACATAAAAACCCTTGGTCTTTATAAGGTTTTTAGATCTTTATAATTAAAATAATGCTGTAAAAACAAAAGGTCAGTCACTGTAAACAAAAGGTCAGTCACGGTATAATTAAAATATGCTGTAAAAACAAAAGGTCAGTCACTGGTTTCCTCTGACTGTTAAATTGAGTAAAATTCCACTTGAGACAGCAGAACACGCCTTTCCTGAGAAGACAGAACCCAGGGTCACAGTCCATGGGCGTAAGAGTCTAAAGACATGAGGAAGGACTGGGAGGTGGTCAGCACAAAAAAAAACAACAATAACAAAAACTTCCCAGAAAGTGCCGAGCGGATGCGAGTGTTCTTCAGCGAGAACTTTTTCCAGAACTTCAGTTAAAACAAAGTTAGAGTTGTTTTTTTAAAATCAGATATCTCATGGGTTCCTGCGGATAAATGTGCTTTTCCATGTCCTTTATTTATTAGACCACCTTTATGTCCAGTGATGATTAAAGAAAGCTTTTCTAAGCAGATCTGATTATTTTACTGTGGAAAAAATAAAATAAAATAAGACCAGAAAAGACAAAGTTACACTCGAAAACAATTTTGTTTATTGAAATATTAACCTCACATCACTGCACACTGACCTCACATACAGCTCACTCACATCACTGCACACTGACCTCACCTACAGCTCACATCACTGCACACTGACCTCACCTACAGCTCACATCACTGCACACTGACCTCACCTACAGCTCACATCACTGCACACTGACCTCACCTACAGCTCACATCACTGCACACTGACCTCACCTACAGCTCACACTCACATCACTGTACACTGACCTCACATACAGCTCACTCACATCACTGCACACTGACCTCACCTACAGCTCACATCACTGCACACTGACCTCACCTACAGCTCACACTCACATCACTGTACACTGACCTCACCTACAGCTCACATCACTGCACACTGACCTCACCTACAGCTCACACTCACATCACTGTACACTGACCTCACCTACAGCTCACACTCTCATCACTGTACACTGACCTCACCTACAGCTCACATCACTGCACACTGACCTCACCTACAGCTCACACTCACATCACTGTACACTGACCTCACCTACAGCTCACACTCTCATCACTGTACACTGACCTCACCTACAGCTATCACATCACTGCACACTGACCTCACCTACAGCTCACACACTCATCACTGCACACTGACCTCACCTACAGCTCACACTCATCACTGTACACTGACCTCACCTACAGCTCACACTCTCATCACTGTACACTGACCTCACCTACAGCTCACATCACTGCACACTGACCTCACCTACAGCTCACATCACTGCACACTGACCTCACCTACAGCTCACATCACTGCACACTGACCTCACCTACAGCTCACACTCACATCACTGTACACTGACCTCACCTACAGCTCACACTCACATCACTGTACACTGACCTCACCTACAGCTCACATCACTGTACACTGACCTCACCTACAGCTCACATCACTGCACACTGACCTCACCTACAGCTCACACTCACATCACTGCACACTGACCTCACCTACAGCTCACATCACTGTACACTGACCTCACCTACAGCTCACATCACTGTACACTGACCTCACCTACAGCTCACATCACTGCACACTGACCTCACCTACAGCTCACATCACTGTACACTGACCTCACCTACAGCTCACATCACTGTACACTGACCTCACCTACAGCTCACACTCACATCACTGCACACTGACCTCACATACAGCTCACTCACATCATTGCACACTGACCTCACCTACAGCTCACATCACTGTACACTGACCTCACCTACAGCTCACATCACTGTACACTGACCTCACCTACAGCTCACACTCATCACTGTACACTGACCTCACCTACAGCTCACATCACTGTACACTGACCTCACCTACAGCTCACATCACTGTACACTGACCTCACCTACAGCTCACACTCTCATCACTGTACACTGACCTCACCTACAGCTCACATCACTGTACACTGACCTCACCTACAGCTCACATCACTGTACACTGACCTCACCTACAGCTCACATCACTGTACACTGACCTCACCTACAGCTCACACTCTCATCACTGTACACTGACCTCACCTACAGCTCACATCACTGTACACTGACCTCACCTACAGCTCACATCACTGTACACTGACCTCACCTACAGCTCACATCACTGTACACTGACCTCACCTACAGCTCACATCACTGTACACTGACCTCACCTACAGCTCACATCACTGCACACTGACCTCACCTACAGCTCACATCACTGTACACTGACCTCACCTACAGCTCACACTCATCACTGTACACTGACCTCACATACAGCTCACATCACTGCACACTGACCTCACCTACAGCTCACATCACTGTACACTGACCTCACCTACAGCTCACATCACTGTACACTGACCTCACCTACAGCTCACACTCACATCACTGCACACTGACCTCACATACAGCTCACTCACATCATTGCACACTGACCTCACCTACAGCTCACATCACTGTACACTGACCTCACCTACAGCTCACATCACTGTACACTGACCTCACCTACAGCTCACACTCATCACTGTACACTGACCTCACCTACAGCTCACATCACTGTACACTGACCTCACCTACAGCTCACATCACTGTACACTGACCTCACCTACAGCTCACACTCTCATCACTGTACACTGACCTCACCTACAGCTCACATCACTGTACACTGACCTCACCTACAGCTCACATCACTGTACACTGACCTCACCTACAGCTCACATCACTGTACACTGACCTCACCTACAGCTCACACTCTCATCACTGTACACTGACCTCACCTACAGCTCACATCACTGTACACTGACCTCACCTACAGCTCACATCACTGTACACTGACCTCACCTACAGCTCACATCACTGTACACTGACCTCACCTACAGCTCACATCACTGTACACTGACCTCACCTACAGCTCACATCACTGTACACTGACCTCACCTACAGCTCACATCACTGCACACTGACCTCACCTACAGCTCACACTCACATCACTGTACACTGACCTCACCTACAGCTCACATCACTGTACACTGACCTCACCTACAGCTCACACTCACATCACTGCACACTGACCTCACCTACAGCTCACATCACTGTACACTGACCTCACCTACAGCTCACACTCATCACTGTACACTGACCTCACCTACAGCTCACATCACTGTACACTGACCTCACCTACAGCTCACATCACTGTACACTGACCTCACCTACAGCTCACATCACTGTACACTGACCTCACCTACAGCTCACACTCTCATCACTGTACACTGACCTCACCTACAGCTCACATCACTGTACACTGACCTCACCTACAGCTCACATCACTGTACACTGACCTCACCTACAGCTCACATCACTGTACACTGACCTCACCTACAGCTCACATCACTGTACACTGACCTCACCTACAGCTCACACTCACATCACTGTACACTGACCTCACCTACAGCTCACATCACTGTACACTGACCTCACCTACAGCTCACACTCACATCACTGTACACTGACCTCACCTACAGCTCACATCACTGTACACTGACCTCACCTACAGCTCACATCACTGTACACTGACCTCACCTACAGCTCACATCACTGTACACTGACCTCACCTACAGCTCACATCACTGTACACTGACCTCACCTACAGCTCACATCACTGTACACTGACCTCACCTACAGCTCACATCACTGCACACTGACCTCACCTACAGCTCACACTCACATCACTGCACACTGAAGCCCTTTAATCAACTGAAAGGTCAAATGAGCTACTCATTATAATAACACATTAATAACTCTTATAATGCTTATAATGGTGCACTCCCACTCTACACACACACACACATAATATGGTGTGTTCCAGTAAAGCAGACCCTGTGGAATGTGGAGACATTTGTGAAGGAGGCAGCTTTTCTCTCTCTCTTACTCATGGGTGTGTGTGTGTGTGTGTGTGTGTGTGTGTGTGTGTGTGTGCGCTGGAGATGTTTCAGGAGCCAAGCTCAACTTTCTCTTCTTCCTTCCTCTCTCTCTCACACCACCACTGTGACACAATCTGTTATTTCAAACTTCTGCTTTATTACAAAAGAGATTTCAGTGAAACCTTTTACACTACTACTACAGATTAATGACCTTCAGTAAAGACTCCAGACAGAACACACACACACACACATTCTCACTGTTAACGCACACATAGCTCTCACACACAATCTCACAACGCTCACACACTCTTGCTCCCACATCTCACACTCGTTAGTTTCTCGTTACAGGTTCCTTTCAGTAGATATTTGACTGGCCTGTTCTATAAGCCAAGAACCTTTAAAGAATTCTTTTCTGTGTGTGTGTGTTCTCTGTGTAAACATGTTGAACTCCAAATTATGACTCATTAATGTTTTTTAATAGCTAGAACCTAACAAATAAAGGGTTCAAGAGACAAATAATCCAGAGTTCTTAACCTCCCAAGCTTAAGCTTAATGTTAACTTAATGTTACGTTCTCGTCCCCTCATCCCTCCTGTGGAGTGCTGGGTATATAAGTGGGCCCTTTTTAGGAAGCTATGTACCCTTAGTGATCCCACTGACCCTTAATGACGTGTGTATTACATTTTTTTTTATCATTGTGAAAACACATTTAAGTTTACACCTACATTTATATCTGTTTAGATTTGTTCCATTACATATACAACTGTGTGTGTTTGTGTGTTTTAAATGAGAGAGACTAAATTATGTTGCACAATAACAAAAAATTTTTATTCTAAATTTCTATTGGGACTGATTTTCTTCATCACAGTAGTGTTTAATCCTTTTTCTAAATCTCGCTTAAATGTTTGAAACTTTAATCCCAAAAAACATTAATTTCTAACATTATAATGGGCAAACGTTTTGCTTATGAGTGAAATAAATAGAAATATTGATGCTGCCCTCTAGAGGACGGAGCGGGAAGAACAGGGGAATATTCTCACCCGAGCTGTGTGGAGCTTCCTTCACTCCACCTTTACCTCATAATAATAATAATAATAATAATAATAATAATAATAATAATAATAATAATAATACCAAAATACCAAATGAATATAAACACAAACTCCAAGCCTGTGGTCATTCAAAATATATTATATATATTTTTTAAATTCAAACATTATTTAAACAATGTTAAATAATAAAAAAAAACAAACCATCACACATTAAATTAAAAGTTACTAAACCTTAAAGCCCGAGCCCTAAATCATCCTGAAATCAGAATGAATACTCTCTCTCACACTCACACACACACACACACACACACACACACACTACACTACACTACACTAGCTCTCTGTTACTGAACTCTGGTCAGATCTTCAGCTTTGGCTTTAAACACCAGAGATGAACTACCAGGGGAAAAAAAGAATATAATCCTCCTGCCTAACCCAGCAGCACTGCAATATTATAAAAAACATTCACCTCTTACACCTCAGAGACCTCCAGCAGAACAGAACAGATGGGTCAAGTGGTCATTTTCATGGTCATATTTCGTGTGGATCAGGGCGGAGTTTAACTGTAGGTTCTGCTCTGGAGCTTCGGCAATCAATCATCACTTTAAGATACAGTTTTAAACAGCCGGAGGCAGAGCCGAATGTGGGCGGAGTCAAAGTAAATAATTTAATCCAATAAATCAAAATGGAGACACCAAAACTCTCTGCATTCAGAATAAGAAGATTAATGAAGAAATGGAGTTCATTTTATCTACAGTTTCCAAGTCCTTCTATCGTTTATGTGCCTGGACTGACCGCCTGTACGTACACACTTAAAGAATTATTGCACAAAACATCAACCTGGAAAGGAAGAAAGAAAGAAAACAAAAAAAAACACAACAACCGCTTGTCCACTGATAGTGTGACGGTGCCGGTCCTGGGGGCGGGGCTTATTCAGAAGGAGGCGAGAGAATGAAGTGAGAGATTGTGTGTGATGATTGGAGGAACCGGAGCGGAGGTTGATATGTTAGCTAAAATGATGAACGTTTTAAAGGCCGTAACTTCTGAAAGCTTCCCTAGCGCTCCTTACGCAGCTACGGTTTATTAATCTAATCACGTATTATATCCAGGTCTGATGATATATTTCAGAAACATCACATCTACTGCTGAAGATTAGATTCAAAATAAATAAATATAACGTGAATTACTGATCCGAAGGACGGACCGCAAGGAAGCCATCTTGCTAATGCTAATGCTAACACGCAGTTACAGGTTCAGAATAAATAACTAATCATGACGCGCTGCTGATGAACGTCGCTCAGTAAACTAATCCCAAATCGGATCCCAAAACCAGAACCAGATCCACCGGGTCAGAGGAAAAGAGGTCAGAAGTGATCCGGCGCTAATCCCGCCAGCGTTTACCCCTCCTTACACGCGTGCTCCGTGTTCCTCAGTGTACACACATGGAGTTTTACATTCCTGGAGTTAGATCAGCTTGCTGAGGTGTAACGAACCCAATACGCCGCTCAGGCCCGAAACCACAGGTCCGAAAGTGCAGGTGTACCGTCCATCAGCCTGTTTATGACCGCTACAGTCCCAGTGATGCTAACACGTGTCATCTGTAAGGAGACAGAGCAGAAATCAACTGCAGCACGCTGGGCTAGGGGACAGACATACGAGTTAAACACACACACACACACACACACACACACACACGCTCGTTCAGTCACACACACACACACTCACTCAGTCACACACACACACACACACTCAGTCTCACACACACACACACACACACACACACAATCACACACACACTCACTCAGTCACACACACACACTCACTCAGTCACACACACACACTCACTCAGTCGGTCACACACACACACTCACTCAGTCGGTCACACACACACACTCACTCAGTCGGTCACACACACACACTCACTCAGTCGGTCACACACACACACTCACTCAGTCGGTCACACACACACACTCACTCAGTCGGTCACACACACACACTCACTCAGTCGGTCACACACACACACTCACTCAGTCGGTCACACACACACACTCACTCAGTCGGTCACACACACACACTCACTCAGTCGGTCACACACACACACTCACTCAGTCGGTCACACACACACACTCACTCAGTCGGTCACACACACACACTCACTCAGTCGGTCACACACACACACTCACTCAGTCGGTCACACACACACACACACTCACTCGGTCACACACACACACACACTCACTCAGTCGGTCACACACACACACTCACTCAGTCGGTCACACACACACACTCACTCAGTCAGTCAGTCACACACACACACTCACTCAGTCAGTCAGTCACACACACACACTCACTCAGTCAGTCAGTCACACACACACACTCACTCAGTCAGTCAGTCACACACACACACTCACTCAGTCGGTCAGTCACACACACACACTCACTCAGTCAGTCAGTCACACACACACACTCACTCAGTCAGTCAGTCACACACACACACTCACTCAGTCAGTCAGTCACACACACACACTCACTCAGTCAGTCAGTCACACACACACACTCACTCAGTCAGTCAGTCACACACACACACTCACTCAGTCAGTCACACACACACACTCACTCAGTCACACACACACACTCACTCAGTCGGTCACACACACACTCACTCAGTCAGTCAGTCACACACACTCACTCAGTCAGTCAGTCACACACACACTCACTCAGTCAGTCAGTCACACACACACTCACTCAGTCAGTCAGTCACACACACTCACTCACTCAGTCGGTCACACACACACTCACTCAGTCAGTCAGTCACACACACACACTCACTCAGTCAGTCGGTCACACACACACACTCACTCAGTCGGTCACACACACACACTCACTCAGTCGGTCACACACACACACTCACTCAGTCGGTCACACACACACACTCACTCAGTCGGTCACACACACACACTCACTCAGTCGGTCACACACACACACTCACTCAGTCGGTCACACACACACACTCACTCAGTCGGTCACACACACACACACACTCACTCAGTCGGTCACACACACACACTCACTCAGTCGGTCACACACACACACTCACTCAGTCGGTCACACACACACACTCACTCAGTCGGTCACACACACTCACTCAGTCAGTCGGTCACACACACACACTCACTCACTCAGTCAGTCACACACACACACTCACTCACTCAGTCACACACACACACTCACTCAGTCAGTCAGTCACACACACACACTCACTCACTCAGTCAGTCACA
>NC_080729.1:1071916-1114416 GCF_019097595.1 Hemibagrus wyckioides
ACCAGTGAGACGATTAAACACACTCATCCCTGCCCTCTGGGTGTGTGTGTGTGTGTGAAGCAATTCTGTAATAAAATAAAATGAAAGCACCTACTCTGTGATCGTGTTCTGAACGCTCCGTTCATTCAGAGTCATTCCTGGAGGTGGATCGTTCTGCAAAGCCAACAGTTCCTTCTGTAACCTTTTCTAGAACGAGAAACAAACAGTGCAAAAGTTTGTACACCCCGTCACTCTGCTTTACAGCAGCCGAGTCTCAGCCTAGGGTACAGCTCTAATAAGTTAATGCACCCCTTCCACCTGCTCTGGTTAATTGATTTAACGGTCTCCTCATTAACGCGTCTTAAACACTTTGTTAGGTCTTATTTACAGACATAAGAACTGATATAATCACTATTTCTAAAAGCATCTCTGGAAAACGTATTTTATACATAACAAAACAAGTCTGGAATCATTCTTCATACAACTGTTCTATTATTATTATTATTATTGACACACACAGCTGTAATCTAAAGGAGCTGATGTTTATTATTTTAATTCTTTCTACAACAGTTGAATACATTAAAAAAGATGAGTCGATATCCAAAACAACTCAAAACAGGCTGCTAGCTAAAGTCTTTAAAGTATCCGCTAGCATTTCTAACAGAAAAACCTCATGATTAGGGTCAGGAGAGATAAATATTCCCCAATCTCGTCTGAACTGTTTTGGTTTAAAGGTAATGCTAAAGCTAAAGCTACACACTCGACTAGCTAACACAGGAATTGCCAGGAATAGCTCATTGAATATTCGTGATTTTCGAAGTCTATTCATAAATAACGATTTAACAGACACATCCTGTATGAAGTAATCTGCCTGAAATCATAACTGCTAGCGATATTCATTAAAATCTCCCCTCAGAACCACTGAATTAAGAGGATTTGTTTACTGTAGTTCTGCTACTCACCTGCATCGACGCCATGTTGGAACTCCCCAAGTTCAGGACGCGTTAGTTCTCTACCCACATCCGTATTCTGACAAGTCCCGCCTTCTGCACTACAATTGGCTAGTTTAAGCTGAACCCTGCTTCTAGATTGGCTAACTGTATCCCAGTCCTGCACTACGATTGGTTAGTTAAGTGAATGCGGCTAATAAGGGATCTTTTCTTTCCAAACTAATTACAGTGTAGATTGAGCTAGGTCTGTGCACGAGCAATACAAAATATTTACATTTACTAAACATAGTGCTAAAAAAGTCTAAAAACTCGGTTGCACAAAGAGAACACTTTATTACTATTATTATGGTGATAGTTTAAGAACTAATGTAGGTCTTTTTTGTGTTTAAAGACCGCCATTGGCTCTTGATGCAGGTCTTCCTTGTACCCTGAGAGATGGTGGAACGAGCCGAGTGTCATCCACATAGCCCATGTAAGGATATGACTCATCTTCATCCTCAGGAAGATGAGGACTCATGACAGTTTGTCTGATCTAGTTGCTTAGATCTTCTCAGCACCCACCAAAAGGGCGTCTCTGTGAGATGTGCTGCTTGGAAGAGTCAGACTCTCCTGTTCTACCATGAAAAACTCATTTCATGAAACCTGTCTGAGGTGACCTTCGCTTTGTGACATGGCGAATTCTCACGTAAGAACGGCAGTACAGGGTCAACTACAACACTTCAATAGGCCATGGTATTCACACCATGACTGTTTGGTATTAACAGCCTAAAGTGCACCAATAAAACATCCCCCACACCATTACACCACCTCCACCAGCCTGGACTGTTCACACAGCAGGATGGGACCAGACTACATCTTTTCATTCTTCAAGTGGCCAGTATTGGTGAGCCTGTACCCACTGCAGCCTCAGCTTTCTATTTCTGTATAACAGAAGAGGAACGCAACACGATCTTCTGCTGTTAGCTCATCCACCTCAGGGTTCCTCACTGAGAGGCTTTTCTGCTCACCACAATTGTACAAAGTAATTATCTGAATCCGAGGCCATTCTCTGTTAATCGCTCTTGTCAAAGAGGAGGTTCTGCAGAACTGCTCACTGGAAGTTTTTCTTTACTGCACCACTCTGAATTAGAGCATTGTGTGTGAAAATCCCAGATCAGATGTTTCTGAAAAACTCAATCCAGCCATTTGGTATTTACAAGCATGCCATGCTCAAAACCACTGAACTTAGACATTTCCCTCATTGTGATGTTTGATGTGAACATTACAATAAATATCTGTAGGATTTGATGCATTGTGTTGACACATGATTGTCTGTTCCTAATAAAGTGTCCTTAATAAAGAGCTCTGTGAGGGTCTTTCAGCTCTTAGAGAACTTGTATGCACTGATATCTTATGATAAAAGAAAACATGTTTTAAATGTACTTTATTATCTTCCTGTGAAGACCGTATGAAGATGATATTCTGAAACACTCACACTGTCATCACATGAATTCTCTTATTAATGCTCATTAATTATTCATGAATATTCCCAGCTCTTTTGGAAAACACATTTATAAATTCTTCTTTAAGGTATAGACAATAATTAAATTATTTTTATTGAAGGGGAATAGCAGTTCACATCAGTTTATTAGTAGAGGAAGGTAAACAGACTCAGCATGCTGTCTGCTTAACCACTTCCTCACGAGGGATTTCTGTGGCATGAACAAAACTAATACTGTGGGAACTAAAAATCACACAACACGTCCCTCTGCCACACATTTAGAATAGTTTAGTTTACTGTTTTATGAACTTGCATCTGCAAGGCGTGTGCGTTTAACAATCTAAGAAGTTTGCAGCCATGAGCAGTTCCAGGGCGATTTCCGGTGCGATGGGGAACTCTGGGATTTCTGTGGAGCTGTTGGTGTATCGGACTTTGTAGGTGAAATACATGCAGACTTTGGAGAGGACGTGAGATGGGATTTCTCTGAAATTCACTTCATTCGTTTCGTTTTCAGCAAACTGACCTGGAAAGAAAAAAGGGATTATGTAAATTTAAAGTGAACCCTGATGATCTCCTCATCATGGCACCTGTTAGTGGGTGGGATATATCAGGCAGCAGGTGAACATTTTGTCCTCAAAGTTGATGTTAGAAGCAGGAAAAATGGACAAATGTAAGGATTTGAGCGAGTTTGACCAAAAGGGCCAAAATGTGATGGCTAGACCACTGGATCAGAACATCTCCAAAACTGCAGCTCTTGTGGGGTGTTCCCGGTCTGCAGTGGTCAGTATCTATCAAAAGTATCCTTTTAGTCCTGTAAGTTGCAAGATAAAGGATCTAAAGTTGTGACATAAAGGATCTGCTGCCAACATCTTGGTGCCAGATACCACATCACACCTTCAGGGATCTAGTGGAGTCCATGCCTCTGTTTATGTATCATGTTGCTTTTTTCACTTTGTATCTTGGATCTGTGTGTGTGTGTGTGTGTGTGTGTGTGTGTGTGTGTGTGTGTGTGTGTGTGTGTGTGTGTGTGTGTGCTCACCTGGGCCGCTCAGCATGGCTTTGATGGTTCCTGATGTCAGTGCGTGTTCTCTCTTCACAATGAACTCGTGGCCATCAGAGGAGATTAGTTTGACGTACATGGCATCGGGACCTTCACAGCCACCGTACGTCTTCTCTTCACAGTCTGAAAAACATCACCACGCTTTAAAACACTGAAGCCGAGTAACTCTCACAGCCTCGAGTTCAGCATTTTTCTACAGCAGCACGTCACCCAGCGTCACAAATAAGTACGCTTTTATGTAATAAACAATGTGCTGTACTTTTATTTAAATCCATTTGTAGTTAGATTTTTTTTTTTATAGCAGCTATAACCAGTAACCATCCTTTTCAGATCAGTTTTGTCAATCCCACAAACCACTAAATATCACACTAAAAAGAAAGCTTGTGAATGAGCTGTGACCACAGACGCATGTTTTTTAGCCCAATACACCTTTCAGACTGCGTGAAAACCTCCAGAGAGATCTCTTACCCATGTTCTGTTCTTCTGCTTCGTCGTCTTCTTCCCTGAAACACACGCAAGAAAAAGACAAGAAATATTTTCACTAATTAAAAACACAACTATTTAAAGCAGCATCTCTGATGTCTCCAAGAGAATGTTATAAGGACAAGATGACATTATATTACTTTCACCCTCTTTCTCTGTTTGTTCTTCTTTTTAAATCTTCTTTTAAAACTTTCTTTTTATTTTCCTCCACCAAAATATGTCTGTTTTTTTCTAATCCTCTCCCTTGTTCTCTTCCTTTCCTCACACCAACATTTCTCACTTGTTCTTATCTTCTTTATTCTATTTAATTCCTCTTAGTAATATTTCTTCACTCTTTCTTTCTTTTCCTTTCATCCCTCCCTCCGTTTTTAAGCACGTGCCGTAGATTTTTTTTCCTTCAGGAAACTTAAATTTCTGTAAAAAAAAAACAAAAAAAACGCTAATGGAGTAAACACAGCTAGCTAACGTTAGCTTTTAGCTTCGATTTAACACGGTACATAGCTGACTCACTCACGTTACTAAGACGAGTGTGTGGAAATGAAAGCGGGTCTACATTCTCATTAAAGTATATTACTCGACATTTATAAGAAATTTTAAAAAAATGTAAAAAATATACTTACTCACGAGACACGAACTCGTCTTTCTTTCTCTTCAAAACACTAAACTAGCGACTGCCTCCCACAACCGGAAGCGTCCTACTACGTCTAAAATAAAACCCACTGCCGGTAAGTGGTCTACAAATTAAAAGTTTTCATAGCTTTATTATTTTTTAAATTCTAATTTATAAACAACTGATACATTGATTACGATATTCCGTATTTGTATTTTATTTATATACTTATTTATTTATTTATTTTATTATTTTTTACTCCGTCACACTGATAACAGTTTGCTCCCTGGACGTTGCGCTGTTGTAGTACTTCCGGTCTGGTTTTTACATGGCGCCTCTGCAGTAATCCGAATAGGTTGAAGAGCATTCACGTTTCTGAAAAAAATGTTCCATTTAAATATCTTACCGCGGTTTAGAGTTATCTCAAGAAATCATCAGATATTAAGACAAATCCATCGAGGCAGTGTTTATTTCCTGAGCAGATCTCAGACCTCATGCACATCTTCTGCTCTGACCAGCAGCCATCATGTAGTGCAGAGGACGTCCCTAACATCCTGGACAACTCAGGTAACACAGAGGGACTGGGCAGCATGGGATTACTAAGAGCATTAAACTGACCTTATCGCTTAATAGTTACTGTCAATCTGTCAGCAATGAAGCAGAGATGCATCGATAATTAAACCTTTACAGCAGACTTTGATAATACGTTTAATTAACACTAATAATGGCTATTTAAAATGTATATAAATATAAATAAAACATGTTCATGCTTTTGTGTGTATAATACTTTAACGTCAAATTAATCCTATATTTTTATTAAAATATATTTACAATTAAATGGCGGTGTAATTTATCAGAGTTTGGTGAATTTCTGCTCTTTCAGCTCATGAGTAATACGGTGAAAAATAAATCTTTGTGATAATTAAATACATTATGATGCACACTATGTATTACTGCATATTTAGGAAGTGAATAAAACAAATTATTAGGAAATACAAATCTACATTATTTATAAGAAAAGGGGAAGTAAAGTACACTATATTGCCAAAAGCTTTGGGACACCCCTCTTAATGGGAACTCTTAATGCTTCAGCTTCATACCAAGACATTTTGGACAATTTCATGCACTTTGTGGGAACAGTTTGGGGATGACCCCTTCCTGTTCCAACATGACTGCACACCAGTGACCAAAGCAAGGTCCATAAAGACATGGATGAGTGAGTTTGGTGTGGAGGAACTTGACCTGACCTCAACCCCATAGAACACCTTTGGGATGAATTAGAGTGGAGACTGTGAGCCAGACCTTCTCATCCAACATCAGTGCCTGACCTCACAAATGACCACGCTTCTAGAGGAATGGTCAAAAATTCCCATAAACACACTCCTAAACCTTGTGGAAAGCCTTCCCAGAAGAGTTGAAGCTGTTATAGCTGCAAAGGGCGGGACAACTCCATATTACATTCATGTGCAGGTAAAGGCAGACGTCCCAAAACTTTTGGAAATGTAGTGTAAATCACTCAAAACAACTGGATCTAAAAATAGCTTAGTTATTTGTAATATGAATAATAATGATAATAATAATAATAGAGATTTAGAAGGACACTCAGATCCTCAGAAATCTTTATGGTGATGGTAATATGTTGTAGATATTGATATGTTGTAGATTGATATCGTCACATTGTGTGTTCAAGCTGCTAGAATATAAACATACAGAACTCTCAGTCAACACTTCTGGCTTTAATTTATATAAACTGAATAAATCTGTCTGGTGAAGTTTATAAACTGCTTTAAATAAGAATGGAACTGAAGTGTTGATGCTGTAGCTACGTTACTGCAGGATTATTCTCGTGCTGTTTAACTGAGAGATCATGCTCTAGAGTATTCTGGATTATTTTCTTTCCTTCTGTGATTCAGATCTTCTTCACTATGTGTGTTTTATAATCATCAGATCAATAATTACATCTACTCAAAATCCGTCTATTTCTTTTTATAGTGTCTTCTATCTTTATATTCTTTATTCTTCAGAGTGGACTCTGTGTGGACAGACGATGTTATTCCTCACAGCCGGGCAGCACTGAGGACGGAGTTCTGATCTACACGGGCAGTCTGGGCAAGGCCGTGCTCGGTACTGCACCCACACTGCATTCCCATACGACTAATCACCCATTTAATGTTTTCCTTTAATTAATTGATAAAAAGTGGTGTATAAATGATAAGCAGGATCGGATCTACATTTAGGATGTCTAATTCTTCAGAATCTTCCAGTCTGAGGTGGTTTATATGTTTCTGAGCCCAGATCAGTGACAGAGCTGTCTGGTGAGAATTTTTGGGGACAGCTTTAAGATGAACCGCATGACAGAGAAATCGCTGAATAAAATACAAAAATTGTGTATTAATTTCACCACTTACTTTAGAATATCCTCATCACTCATTTTATTATTAGTATCAGAGATTATTCCTATCTGATTTATCTCTACTCTCTGAGTGTAGTCCTACCTGATTGTTTTTTTGTAATAGTGTCCCAGTCATTTTTATTTTTTTTCATGTTTATAGTTCAATATAAAGTAAGAGTTTTGTTCTTCTTCAAATAACTTTCATGTACTGTTTTTTGTACACGTTATTGTATAGCACTTCCTGTCAGAAATCCTCTCAGGTTAGTATATGTTAGGTGATTTAGCTAGCTAGCATAGCAGTGAACTAAACCCTGTTCAGAAACCATCCGTGTAGCTTCTGTTAGCCAGCTAGCTGGAGTTAACCATGAAAATTATGAATAGAATTCTGTCAGGTTAGCTTATATTAGCCAGCTATTTAGTGCTAAAAATAAAGACTATAGACCATAACTCAAAAATGAAGACTATAAAGTATGAGTTCTGTTATTCTTCACACAGACCAAAGAGAAAACGTGGTCACACACTTACAGTAAATCCTGACAGCTTGCTAATAGAAGTGTTTGAGCGGTCAGAACATTGTCAGAGACCCTGTTGGTTGGTTGTTTTTTTTTTTTCAGTCTGATTGGTTGAAATCCATCTGTACTTGTTTTAACAGTGTCCTAGTCATATGGAGTAAGTGCTGGTGTCTACATGTTTGTGTTTGATTTACAGGTGTGAAGTTTTTCTCCTACTCCAGCAGTATGTTCAGCTTGTGCTTGATGCCCATCATCCTCACCAAGACTGGAATCGGCGTGAACAGCTTCGTCATGAAGGCGGCCTTCTGCGGTTTTATCGGCTTCTTCACCTTCCTGACCCCGGTCCTCCTCCACCTCATCACTAAAGGCTACGTGGTGCGCTTGTATCACAACAGAGAGACGGACGTATACACGGCCGTCACCTACAGCGCGCTGCTGGTGGAGAAGAAGACCGTGTTTCACCAGAGCGATGTGAAAATCCCGGACGTGAGCCGCATGTTCACGAGTTTCTACGCCAAGAAGAAGTCCATGCTGATAAACCCCATGCTGTTTGACGTACCGCACGACTACAATCACCTCATGGGCTACGATCGGCCTTTTACCTTCAACCCCGAGGACATGAATAAACCTGAGTAAAATTAGCCGTTGTCACTCTTCATTTGAAAGTTTGATTAAAAGGACTAAACTTGTGCTGGAGTTAAAATGTAAAGTATATTTATGAGAAAATGTCACATAAAATAATCATCTTTGATAGCAGTGAGTTTTGTCCTCCATGTTGCTCACTCTGAATGAGAAGACTTCTTCACATTTGTTCACAATCTTTAGACAGCAACTGTTTAATAACACTAAATTAAATGTAAATGTAAGGATCTTTCTAAAAGACCTTTCTAAAGCTTACCAGTTTTAGATTATGAGTACAAATGTGCATTTGTGCAAAAAAAAAAAGTAATCCAAAACCCCGCCAGGTTAGCTTAAATTAGCTAGCTAACTAATGCTTGCTTTGAGCTCTATGGACATGTGAATGGGACTTAAAATCCTCTCAGAAATCCTGGCGGATTAGATAGCTAGTGATAGCATTGAAGCTTATAAACAGTATAAACAGGCTTAAAAACTCTCTGATGTTAGCTTATTTTAGCTAGCCCAGCATAGCTGTGAAGATTAAATACATTTTTAATGTAACAAAAATCAGATAAAAAAAAAAAATCCTGTCAGAAGAGCTGATGGATAAATGCAGGTGACAGGCTGAATGGTATTAGCTAGCTGGCTAGTGTTCTTAGTAATGATTCTAAACTTTTATAAATCTCAAAAAAACCTCACAGGTTATTTTGGCTAGCTAGCAACCATTAGCAATAAATATTGTACACATTATTGTATAGCACTTCCTCTCAGAAATCCTCTCAGGCTAGTATGTTAGCTGATTTGGCTATCTAGCGTAGCAGTGCACTAAAACCTTTTCAGAAACCATTAGTGTAACTTCTGTTAGCCAGCTAGCTGGAGTTAACTATGAGGATTATGAATAGAATGTGGTCAGGTTAGCTTATGTTAGCCAGCTATTTAAAGTTAAAAATAAAGACTTTAATGAAAAATACATTATACTTTATATAAAAGTCTTCACAGAAATATTTTGGCTCAGGTTAGCCATAAAGATCTAGTGTTAGCAATAAATATGATATAAATTAATACAGAATTTATTATATTAATAAAATCCTGTCAGAAATCCTGTTGTTAGCCAACTGGATAATGTTCTCAGCAGAGTTGATTAATATTTAACACTAAAAATCCTGTCAGAAATCCTGTCATGCTAGCTCACTGTAGCTAACAACTAAATGTGTAACTTGTTGAACCATCTTGTAAATGGAAAAAATATGCACACAGACATCTCCAGCAGGTTAAAGATGTAGCCATGCGGGTCTGTACAAACACGTTTATTTTACTGTGTTTGAAACAATCCAGTCACTATCTTTAAATATTACTGTACAATAAATATGAACTACTGTTGCACTGCCACAAATCTACAAACTGAGCTTCAGAAAAGAAAAACAAAAAACATCAGCATGAGAGTAAATGCAGAAAAAGACAGCCTTCAGTTTGTCATGTACACTTTACATTGTGCAGGTTAAATATCCGTTATGGGAAGTTTTCATCCACATAGAATGATTCTTGCATTGTAAATACGTCAACTAACACATGATTATGAGTGGAGCGTCTGCATTTCCTCCATCGATGCAATGAATACGTGAGACATAGAGTCGTGTCTAATGAGGAAAGAAACCATGACATTAGTGCTTTTCAAGTTATACAAAACCTGAGAACTCAATTGTACTTGCATATATTACTCTATAAAAATTAGACTTTTTTTCTGTACAGACCGATACGAAGAAAGCCAAATACCGTAACGCCTTCTCATAAATATTTATGACAAGGCACGCATAATTCTTCATAAATACTCAAAACAGGAAATATTTGTCCTGCCAAAATGGTCTTTTACAAAATCACTTGTTCAGAGAGAATAATCCATGTGATCTGTAATGTTTTTCGTGAACTACAGATAAAATAAAGACCAGCCTTTACGTATGTCGGTCATGCAGACCGTTATCTCTGGTGATTACGGAAAAGCCGAGTTCTGTGCTAATGGCTATTACCATTAATATAAAGTGCTGTTTTTTTGTTTATCCAGCAGGAGGCGCCGCTTTGTCCGTCACTATATAAGTGACGCAGATATTTTATAAAAGGCAAGACATCTTACAGCAAGTTTTGTCCACAGTGTTAAAATGTGCTGGACAACTGGTCTAATGCATGCATGCATCATTTCCACTCTTTAAATGCGCTGAACAGATGAAGACTAGCATGCTAATGTAGGTAGCTGAATATTTTGTATATATCTTGCTTCCGTTCTTTTTTTTTGGTCTTGTATATTGTGCCTTATGTGAACGAGAGGGCAGTTAGAGCGACTCTCAAAATACTGACATGAAAGCTTAGCGATCAGGAGGAGATCACCTCATGAAGGCATTTTTGAGAACATTTTAATGCATCGTCATATTCATGTCCTATGAACTAATTTGCATACACCGGTTTTACTTTTACTATCAGTGAATAGACTACTAGTTAACCCGAACTAAAACTGGATAGTTCACACCTTTAGCCATGTGTCATTACTTATTGGGTGGAGACTTGTTAGCATGTCAGTATGTCAGACTGGGCAGTATTTCTGCTCAGTCATACTTCTGTGGATCAGGAGTAGATCTGAAGTACAACAGTACAGTTCCCAGACTCACCAATCCAAATCACGAATGTAATCAGCACACAATAAGACAGGACGAGTTTCATGATTGTCCGTCCTGCACACCAGGTCATTATGGTATCATGGTATAAGTATCTTCCTCTGTTAGAATGCAGTTCCATCAGCCACTGGTAAATATATCCCATCACGCAAAGCTAAAGAAGTCTCTTTGCAATATCAGAGGGTCCGTGTGCCTCGGCCAGTTCAGCTAGACTCCATTGACCTTTTCCCTATTAATGCCTTGATTTTTAGTCAGTCCACAGGTATCTAAAGGGCCAGGTCAGTGTTACATGCCAGGTTCACATGGTGGTGAGACGTTCCCATCCCCGGTCAATTTGAGAATGTCTGGAGAGAGGAGGTGATTGACGACCTTCTGTGCACTTTGACTGCTGTCTGAAGTGTCCTCCATGCTGGGAGAACAATTCAGCACAATTTTAGGTGAAGCAGGAGAAACCATCAGCTTGTCAATGTGATTCTTTCCTCTTAGGCTCTCACCAGAGGATGGAGTGAAAACAGGAGAACTCATCGCTCCTTCCCCTTCAAAACCTCTTCCTGGGGTTTTGGGACTTTGTCGAGAATGTGGTGTTAGTGGTACCGTGTCATCTGTGACCACCAGATGCAAGCCAGGTGATGCATCATCTTCATGCTGCTCCAAGTCAGTGAAGTTGACCTGGAGACCTTTGGCATGTCTTTTCGGAGAGCCGGTTACACTTTCAGTGCTCATATCAAAGCTTCGGTTCTCCTCGCCTTGAGATCGGGCGCTGCCCTCCGGCTTGTACTGGACAAACTCGTAGAGACCCTCCTTGATGATTGGGGGCTGTTTTGACTTTTCAGATGCCTTTGCATTTAAGGAGGTGATCTGGCTCAGATCTAGAGGAGGAGGAGCACGAGGGTGTCTGGACTGCATCACGTTGGGGAGCAGAGCCGTTTTCTCCACTTCGCTGATGTCCGTGGAGCAGCTCGCAAAACTATCGATGCTTGACACGCTCCTGATCTCAGTAACAGGACGTTCCTTCATCGTTGGTTCAGTCTGAACCACCTTCATCTCCAGACTCTCCTCCCTGCCAATCCTACCACCTTCTTTTGGAGCCGATGCACTGGGAGTCATTGCCATTTGGTTATACATTTGCTCCAGAGATTTTGCGTTTAATCGCTGAGGGCTCGGGCATGGCTTGATACCTTTCTCTGGAGACCGTAACTGCATCACGTCCTGATATTTAGGGTCATAGGATTTGGCGGCAGTGCAGGGGCTTTTCTGATACGGCCATCTACTTGGGGAAAGGTGGTTGTCCGAGGGCTTCTCTTCATTCTTCTCAATCACAACATCAACCAATTCCATTTGACGCACAAAGGAATCCTTCATATTCATCGATACAATGCTGCCATTTCGCCTCGCCCTTTCCAAAGCTTCTCTACGCTTGATGGCTTTCTCCTGCCTCTTCTGCTCTTTGTAGAACTCTGAGAAGTTGTTCACAATGATTGGAATCGGCAAGGCAATCACCAGTACACCAGCGATACAACAAAGCCCACCGACAATTTTACCCAAAAGTGTTTGTGGATAAATATCACCATAACCCACCGTCGTCATCGTAATCGTGGCCCACCAGAAGGATGCTGGAATGCTGGTAAATTTGGTGGCGTCTTCATCTTTTTCAGCAAAGAACACCAGACTGGAGAAGATCATGATTCCCATTGCTAAGAACAAAATCAGCAAACCCAGTTCATTGTAGCTCCTCCTGAGTGTGAAGCCCAGTGACTGAAGGCCTGTGGAGTGTCTGGCCAGTTTCAGAATCCTGAGTATTCTCATGATGCGGAATATCTGGACCACCCTGCGTACATTCTGGAACTGAAGAACGCTTTTATTGGACTCTGTGAGAAATATAGTGATATAGTAGGGAAGTATGGCCAGTAGATCGATGACATTCAGAGGGCCTTTGAAAAACTTCCACTTGTTGGGTGAAGACAGAAAGCGCAGGAGGTACTCCATGGTGAACCATGCTATGCACACGGCTTCCACGTGGGCAAGGTTGGGGTTGTCATTCAACTGTCCAAACTCGTCTGTGACTTGTAGCTCAGGTAAGGTGTTCAGTGACAGGGCGATGGTGGACAGGATGATGAACAGAATGGATATTATTGCCAGGATCTGAAAAGAAAAGGAAGAAGAGGTTAGAAAATATCACAACTCAAATATTTTTCTTCATAAACCATCATGAAACCATTAAGTCAACATCTTCCCATCTCTGGTCCTGGTACTGGAGAACCCCCTGTCCTGCAGCAAGTTAAAATGGACCAGGGTTGGGAATCTGTATTTTAAACCATTTAATGCAGCAGAAGGTGATTGGTTAAAGGTCTTTTCCGGTATGTAGAAGGTTGTGGGTCTACAGATACATGCATTCTGTCATTGTGTAGAATGTTGTTTGAAATGAAACAGGGTGAGAAGTGGTGAGTGTGAATGCCGTAGCATATGATTTACATAATTTTCATATTCATTATTCATAAAAACCTCAGGCATTGTAGATGAGGTGGTTTCATCCTAGAAGAGACCACACCCTTCATGATAGAAAAGTTTCATTATAGGATGAAGGTGAGCTTCATTACAGCATAAAGCTTTGCTGGGACACTTCCTTCCATTGGGGGAAAACAAAAGCCACTGAACTCGATCATTCAGGACTGTAACCTACTCTACTCACCCACTCATCTCCAAAATATGCTGTCGGATGACCCTAACACTTTCACAGGAAATGTAAGCATAGAGAGAGATTTGAAGGCATTCAATGAGATCGTGTCTCAAAGTTCTCACTGTGCTGAAGAACTGCTGCTCTTCCGTTTTTTTCGCACCGGTCATAGTTCCTGAATTTTCTCATGTCTTTCCCATAGATCTAAATGTAGATGCCACTTTAGTCACAGTTCGTGTCGATACGCAGCGTCCGAGCCCTGACCACAAACCCTGTTTAAAGTCACTCAGGTCTTTCCCTCTTTCCATCTTGCTCTGAAATCAAAGTGACCCAGGCCCACTCAGTGTTTTATGCACACTGCACAGAAGGGTACCATGCTAATTAAGATTTCACCCATCTGGAAGCATCTCCTCTCTCTGTTTATTCTGTAATGGATAAATAATAGATGATGAAAAGTTCTTTTGAACAAAAGTGTTTTCTAAAAAAAAGAAACCGTATTATTTTGCCTCGTGGAACTCAAAACCACCTGAAAAGAGAACAGGACACCAGAGTTCCTCTATATTTATTAGAATTACATGAGATTCGGTGCGTGCCACCTTATCTCAGCACAAACATCTCGGGTGATAAACACTGCCAAGCACGTATCGATCAGCTGCTTTGTTAGTTTATGGAATGGATCTCTCTCGAGGTTTTTCCACTCTACTTGACCGGGTTAATCTGATATTTCTGACTGAGATACCATTCTTCATATCACATTTCTCACCATTAAATCAATCACTGTGTCTGCAGCATTACAGCGGAAGGCACCATGCTCTTATGTAAAGATACTTTACTCCAGAACACTAATGTTGCTAACACTGAATGCTTATTGGCCTGCTACTGCCTCCTGCTCACAGGCATTAATGACTAAAGTGTTATCAGCCATCCATTTTACTGTCAATCCCATCCTGAGATAAAAACAAAGGCATCATAAGTACATTTTAAATATTTAAATGGTAGGGCTGCAGAGGTCATGATATTAAACCGAATAAACTGCATCTGTTTTCATTTTCCTCTTGGATGATGACAGGATCTGGTCAAGGTGCATGTAGGTGTGGTGATGGTACAACAGAACAAGGAAAACATGAAGACAAAAATGTTTTTTAAGCAATGTTTGCTTCTTTAAGCCAATATAGCAAGATTATTATATTAGAGAATATTATATTAGACTATTATAGATATTAGAATCAGCTTTTCTGGATATTTCTACCTCAAACCACCTCCAGATTCCTCAGTGACATCATACAGACCTTCAGATGAGGAGGTTCAGGACACACAGGGACTTCCTATCTGCTAGAAACATGAACATGTATCTGAATGCTGGAAGGTTAGGGTTTTCCATCTGGGACAACGGGAATAACTTTTTCCTTGTTTTCTGAGCTGTGAAGAACAGAAGAACGCTGTTTGGGTTTGACTGTACAGGAATATCACACCAGACTTGTGTTTTCTGAGATGCATCAGTGCAAGAGGGAGCTAATTACAGTGCTTAGCATGCACTGACCAGAGCTTAAAGCTTCTACACCTGATATGGACAACATCATGGTCCAGGTTGAAGCTCAGACCACAGTTTCAAACAGGACCAAGTGTGAAAAAACCACAGAGCACTCAGAACTCTTAAGAGGTTTCGGTTGTGTCTCTGGGGAACCCAGTGGAGTGTTTCCCTGGCAGGGGAAGAGAAAGCCCTTTAATGAAGCCGAGAACCTTTAACTATTTCATGATCCAGTAAAAACTCTGTATTTTTTTTGAAGAGTGTATCAGACCACTATCAAGGGACAGGATGTGAAATGTTTCTAAAAAAATCATTCTACATTGAAGTACATTGATGTATAAATACAGACACTCACTGCTCTTTTACTGTATTTGTGAATTTGCGATTATAGATAAGAGTTTACACACTGAAGGGTCGTGAGGTAATTACTGTGTAGATGGATTTATGTCTAAATGAACAGAAAAGATGTCTTGTGTGGTCTGGAGGACATCTGACATTTTTTGCAGAACTAATTCTATATAAATACAGAAATATTTCTGGCAGTTTCTCTAAGCAGAGCACAGAAATTCTCACAGCTACATCACTCCTTATTGTTATATAGGATTTATGCAACATACTATGGACACACAGCACAGTTTAGGGGACACGCCTACCACCCTACATCCAGGAGATGTCATTATACAGTGTTAACAGGTTACAGTATTAGTTATTAATGACAAATATCATCACAGCTGTACATCGAACCTTATCTCGATTCTTCCTGTCGCGTTGGAAAGAGTGAGTAACCACCTCTAACCTTTCAGGATCCTCACTATAGATAGCATCTAAATCCTATTATTACAGTTATCCCAAAACATCCGGCTGTGGAGAAGACAACGTCCGTACACTCATCACAGCTCTGAATACTGAAGGAAAACAAATAAACTCTGGATAGTTTCATATCAACCTCACACTTTACTGTAGTATGTATTATATCATTACACCTTCTCTATTTGCAAAGTGGTCGGACTCGGAGGAGGTTAATCCCGAAAGCTCAGCCACAGAGGACGCGAAATGCCACGTGAAATCCTCCGGAGCAATGCCACTGCCAGATCTTAAAGGAAATCCTATCAGACACGCAGAAGTCTCTTGCTGTGAGAGTCACTGTGAGAACACACCTGAAGACACGAGTTAACGCCGTGTGCTATAACGATTTGGATGATTTGTGTCTGTCTTTATTCAGTTTAATTGTTCATTACAGCCACAAAGCCACAAGCGTGCCAATAAATCCGGTGTAATTTATAAACGTTGGCCCAGAGAGGGCTTCAGAGTACAGGTTATGTGAGACGAGAGATGGAGGATAAGAGACAGACATCGTGTGATGTGACGCCAGGACTGAGCCGTCAGGTTAAAGGTCAACAGGAGTGTTCAGAACCCGGTTTAAAAAAAGAATCGTCCAGTAATCCCTCAGTAACGGACACGCAGGCCGATAAAGACAGAAAGGTGGAAGGATCTTCCTCTTTAAAGCTCTGCAGGTTATATAGCTAACCTTAGATAAAAGGTTTCAGTGAGAGTTCCAAGAGTATATTCATCTGGTGGAGGATTTTTATCTAAAACGGACAAAAAGTAGAATCCAAGAGTTCTGCATAGAACCTTAAATGTTTGTTTTTTTTTTCATTTATTGAGGATGCTAGTTTTATTCAGCAGGAAAGCCAGCAGTCATTCCCAGACAGACACCAAAAATTAAACATACACTCTTCCTCAAAGGATTTATTCCTTTACTGTATTCTTTATTTCACTGGTCATCTTACACTGAGATAAAAACCTCTTTTACAAATAAGTCCTGGACAATAAAGCAGAAAACTGGTTTAAACCAGGAGTAAACACTCAACATTTCACCTGGATATAGCGATACTACAGGATCTGCTCCAATTAACTGCACACGGTTCAAAGGAGTGACTGTAACTAAACAAGAAGATGCTAGGTTTTATGTCCTGCATGTACAGGTATTTAGCGCTTCTGGATTATCTGTAAAGGAAAACATTTTAAAAAAGTGTAAAGGGGTTCACAGAGTGGGAAAACCAATAAACTAAGCCTACAACAATAATTAAACTGCACTAAAAACAGGACCTTTTTAAATATATTCTTAAAGATTTATTTCTGTTTATGTCCAAACCAACTGTACAACTGGAAGGTTGAGAAGATGCTGAGAGTTCCTTCAGAAATACTGTTAAGAATATAACACCTAAAATTGTGATTTATTTTTTGAAGCACTGAAAATACACTATATTGCCAAACATTTTGGGAATCTGCCTTTACATGCACATGAATGTAATATGGAGTTGTCCCGCCCTTTGCAGCTATAACAGCTTCAACTGGGAAGGCTTTCCACAAGGTTTAGGAGTGTGTTTATGCGAATTTTTGACCATTCCTCCAGAAGAGCATTTGTGAGGTCAGACACTGATGTTGTGATGATGAGAAGGTCTGGCTCTCAGTCTCCGCTCTAATTCATCTATGGGGTTGAGGTCAGGACTCTGTGCAGGCCAGTCAAGTTCCTCCACACCAAACTCACTCATCCCCAAACTGTTCACACAAAGAGCATGAAATTGTCCAAAATGTCTTGGTATGAAGCTGAAGCATTAAGAGTTCCTTTCAGAGTTCTAATCTGAATTCACTGATTAGGTGTCCCAAAACTTTTGGCAATATAGCATATCTGTCATTTCTCCTTGTCCTGTCTTGAGTATTATTCTAAATAGAACAATCTAAAGAACAGAAAAATGATGATGGTTCTTTTATGGGGAGTAAATATATCGTGTAGAGCATTTGAAATGACATCACACTCTACATTACCAATAAAAAGTCCCCATGTAGATGTACAACGCTTTTAACTTGTTGGATTGTCATGAACATCTCTGGATGCACTGACCACACCTCACTGATTAAATCTCAGGATGAAGTGAAAATGAACCAGACCAGTGTGTGCCCTACACTGACAAAACACTCTGCTTCAATCGCTTAAGTCCTTCACTCATCTGAAGGTGGACGGCTAGAGAGCAGGAAACACCCCGAGGCTAAACTGTAGAAGGGCAGAAATTCCCAGAGTGCAATGCTGCCAGGGCCTGCTCATTAATCACAACAGTGAGCTTTAGGGAGAAGAACACGAGCTTCCTACATTACTGTGTAGCTCTTATCCACGCCGCTGCTGTCTGCTCTCATGTTTTTAAGTGTTAGAGAGAGATGGAGCCTGAAAAAGGAGAATATTGAACTTTCTTCATCTGTGCATTGATTACATCATTGAGCCTATTTGGCACAGCATGCAGAAAAAGATGAAAGGACTAAGGCTATGTCTCAAAATGTAATGTTCTTATATTCTATATTCTATATATACGCTACACTATACTACACTATACTATTCTATACTACACTGTACTACACTATACTACTCTATACTACACTATACTATTCTATACTACTCTATACTACACTATACTATTCTATACTACACTGTACTACACTATACTACTCTATACTACACTATACTATTCTATACTACACTGTACTACACTATACTACTCTATACTACACTATACTATTCTATACTACTCTATACTACACTATACTATTCTATACTACACTGTACTACACTATACTATTCTATACTACACTGTACTATACTATACTACACTATACTACACTGTACTATTCTATACTACACTGTACTACACTATACTACTCTATACTACACTGTACTATTCTATACTACACTGTACTATTCTATACTACACTGTACTATACTATACTACACTATACTACACTGTACTATTCTATACTACACTATACTACACTATACTACACTGTACTACACTATACTACACTGTACTACACTATACTACACTATACTACACTGTACTACACTATACTACACTATACTACACTGTACTACACTATACTACTCTATACTACACTGTACTATACTATACTACACTATACTACACTATACTACACTGTACTATACTATACTACACTGTACTATACTATACTACACTATACTATACTACACTATACTACACTGTACTATACTATACTACACTGTACTATACTATACTACACTATACTATACTGTACTACACTATACTACACTATACTACACTGTACTACACTATACTATACTACACTATACTACACTGTACTACACTATACTACACTATACTATACTACACTGTACTACACTATACTACACTGTACTATACTATACTACACTGTACTACACTGTACTACACTATACTACACTATACTATACTACACTATACTACACTGTACTACACTATACTACACCATACTACACTGTACTATACTACACTATACTACACTGTACTACACTACACTATACTACACTGTACTATACTATACTACACTATACTACACTATACTATACTACACTATACTACACTGTACTACACTATACTACACTATACTACACTGTACTATACTATACTACACTGTACTACACTACACTATACTACACTGTACTATACTATACTACACTATACTACACTATACTATACTACACTATACTACACTGTACTACACTATACTACACTATACTACACTGTACTATACTATACTACACTATACTACACTGTACTATACTATACTACACTATACTATTCTATACTACACTGTACTATACTATACTACACTATACTACACTATACTATTCTACAACACAGTACGGCATGATGCAATACTATAAGTTACTATACTGTACAATATGATGTGACACTACACTATACTATGCATTACTCAACTATTATACTGTATGATGCAACACTATACCATGCTAAACAACACACTGTGATCATATTCTACTGTAAAATGCTATTTTGTACTATATGACGCTATGCTATACTACACTACACTATACTATCCAAAGTGATACTATTTCACAGGAATCTCTACACATCACTACACTACTCTACACATCACTACACTACTCTACACTACTCTACACATCACTACACTACTCTACACTACACTACTCTACACATCACTACACTACACTACACTACTCTACACTACACTACTCTACACATCACTACACTACTCTACACTACACTACTCTACACATCACTACACTACTCTACACTACTCTACACTACACTACTCTACACATCACTACACTACTCTACACTACTCTACACTACACTACTCTACACATCACTACACTACTCTACACTACTCTACACATCACTACACTACTCTACACATCACTACACTACACTACACTACTCTACACATCACTACACTACTCTACACATCACTACACTACTCTACACATCACTACACTACTCTACACTACTCTACACATCACTACACTACTCTACACTACTCTACACTACTCTACACTACTCTACACTACACATCACTACACTACACTACACTACTCTACACATCACTACACTACTCTACACATCACTACACTACTCTACACATCACTACACTACTCTACACTACTCTACACATCACTACACTACTCTACACATCACTACACTACTCTACACATCACTACACTACTCTACACATCACTACACTACTCTACACTACTCTACACATCACTACACTACTCTACACTACTCTACACTACACTACTCTACACATCACTACACTACTCTACTCTACACTACTCTACACATCACTACACTACTCTACACTACTCTACACTACACTACTCTACACATCACTACACTACTCTACACTACACTACCCTACACATCACTACACTACTCTACACTACACTACTCTACACATCACTACACTACTCTACACTACACTACCCTACACATCACTACACTACTCTACACTACACTACTCTACACATCACTACACTACTCTACACATCACTACACTACTCTACACTACTCTACACATCACTACACTACTCTACACTACTCTACACATCACTACACTACTCTACACTACATTACACTACTCTACACATCACTACACTACTCTACACTACACTACTCTACACATCACTACACTACTCTACACTACTCTACACTACACTACACTACACATCATTACACTACACTACTCTACACATCACTACACTACTCTACACTACTCTACACATCACTACACTACTCTACACTACTCTACACATCACTACACTACTCTACACATCACTACACATCACTACACTACTCTACACATCACTACACTACTCTACACTACTCTACACTACACTACTCTACACTACACTACTCTACACATCACTACACTACTCTACACATCACTACACTACACTACTCTACACATCACTACACTACACTACTCTACACTACTCTACACATCACTACACTACACTACTCTACACTACTCTACACATCACTACACATCACTACACTACTCTACACATCACTACACTACACTACTCTACACTACACTACTCTACACTACTCTACACATCACTACACTACTCTACACATCACTACACTACACTACTCTACACTACTCTACACATCACTACACTACACTACTCTACACTACTCTACACATCACTACACTACTCTACACATCACTACACTACACTACTCTACACTACTCTACACATCACTACACTACACTACTCTACACTACTCTACACATCACTACACTACTCTACACTACTCTACACATCACTACACTACTCTACACATCACTACACTACACTACACTACTCTACACATCACTACACTACACTACACTACTCTACACATCACTACTCTACACTACTCTACACATCACTACACTACTCTACACATCACTACACTACACTACTCTACACTACATTACACATCACTACACTACACTACACTACTCTACACATCACTACTCTACACATCACTACACTACACTACTCTACACATCACTACTCTACACATCACTACACTACACTACTCTACACATCACTACTCTACACATCACTACACTACTCTACACTACACTACTCTACACATCACTACACATCACTACTCTACACATCACTACACTACACTACTCTACACATCACTACTCTACACATCACTACACTACTCTACACTACACTACTCTACACATCACTACTCTACACATCACTACACTACACTACTCTACACATCACTACTCTACACATCACTACACTACTCTACACATCACTACACTACACTACTCTACACTACATTACACATCACTACACTACACTACTCTACACTACTCTACACATCACTACACATCACTACTCTATACTACTCTACACATCACTACACTACTCTACATATCACTACACTACACTACTCTACACTACTCTATACTACTCTACACATCACTACTCTACACATCACTACACTACACTACTCTACACATCACTACTCTACACATCACTACACTACTCTACACATCACTACACTACACTACTCTACACTACATTACACATCACTACACTACACTACTCTATACTACTCTACACATCACTACACATCACTACTCTATACTACTCTACACATCACTACACTACTCTACATATCACTACACTACACTACTCTACACTACACTACACTACTCTACACATCACTACTCTACACATCACTACACTACACTACTCTACACATCACTACTCTACACATCACTACACTACTCTACACATCACTACACTACACTACTCTACACTACATTACACATCACTACACTACACTACTCTACACATCACTACACATCACTACTCTATACTACTCTACACATCACTACACTACTCTACACATCACTACACTACACTACACTACACTACTCTACACTACACTACTCTACACTACTCTACACATCACTACACATCACTACTCTATACTACTCTACACATCACTACACTACTCTACATATCACTACACTACACTACTCTACACTACACTACACTACTCTACACATCACTACTCTACACATCACTACACTACACTACTCTACACATCACTACTCTACACATCACTACACTACTCTACACATCACTACACTACACTACTCTACACTACATTACACATCACTACACTACACTACTCTACACTACTCTACACATCACTACACATCACTACTCTATACTACTCTACACATCACTACACTACTCTACACATCACTACACTACACTACACTACTCTACACTACACTACTCTACACTACTCTACACTACACTACTCTACACATCACTACACTACACTACACTACACATCATTACACTACACTACTCTACACATCACTACACTACACTACACTACTCTACACTACACTACACTACACTACTCTACACTACTCTACACATCACTACACTACTCTACACTACTCTACACATCACTACACATCACTACACTACACTACACTACTCTACACTACTCTACACATCACTACACTACACTACTCTACACATCACTACACATCACTACTCTATACTACTCTACACATCGCTACACTACTCTACACATCACTACACTACACTACTCTACACTACACTACTCTACACATCACTACTCTATACTACTCTACACATCACTACACTACTCTACACATCACTACACTACACTACACTACTCTACACATCACTACACTACACTACACTACTCTACACATCACTACACTACACTACTCTACACTACACTACACTACTCTACACATCACTACACTACACTACACTACACATCACTACACTACACTACTCTACTCTACACTACTCTACACTACTCTACACATCACTACACTACACTACTCTACACTACACTACACTACTCTACACATCACTACACTACACTACACTACACATCACTACACTACACTACACTACTCTACTCTACACTACTCTACACTACTCTACACTACTCTACACATCACTACACTACACTACACTACTCTACACATCACTACTCTACACATCACTACACTACTCTACACATCACTACACTACACTACACTACTCTACACTACTCTACACATCACTACACTACTCTACACATCACTACACTACTCTACACTACTCTACACATCACTACACTACACTACTCTACACTACTCTACACATCACTACTCTACACATCACTACACTACTCTACACATCAGTACACTACACTACACTACTCTACACTACTCTACACATCACTACACTACTCTACACATCACTACACTACACTACTCTACACTACATTACACATCACTACTCTACACATCACTACACTACACTACTCTACACATCACTACTCTACACTACTCTACACATCACTACTCTACACTACTCTACACATCACTACACTACTCTACACATCACTACACTACTCTACACTACTCTACACTACTCTACACATCACTACTCTACACTACTCTACACATCACTACACTACTCTACACTACTCTACACATCACTACATTACTCTACACTACTCTACACTACTCTACACATCACTACACTCTACATGAAGGTTGCTATATTCACCTCTAAACAGGTTTCCTATTAGTGAAAGGTTCCCACAACAATGTACTACTACAAACAGAACAGATAGTGTCTACTCTATCAAAAATATACTGTAATGAGAAACCAGGTATAAATTCAGTTCTGGTGTTCTGGTGTTCCACCACTTCTGCAGTTCACTTCTTGAAGGTTCTAGTAAACTGTTACAGTAACAAAAGTGCAGTTATCCAGTGTGAACACATTCCTACACACTGCTATTATCTTCTGATTACAGACATGCTGTACCACCACCATCTCCTACAACACCACCACCATCACTCGGCAGCATACGTGACACGAACGATCCGAACTATCGATCTGATCAGCACCGCTCACTGATACACCCATACACACGAGGATAAAGGATTTGAATGAAGGCTCCTTGGCTTGGGTTTAGTGTACTGAGCTCTCAGTGACTTTGCAGTAATCCTAAACCACACGTCCTTTAAACCGCCCACTGAAGAGCCAAAAGCCACAAAAGCTCAAATTAGCCGCGGTCACAGGCCTCTCCTTTCCCTAAGCACTCAGCTTCCGGGTATACTTGTGTCCTCCTTCTGCAGACCTTTTACTAATTCATTCCTTAACATTCTTATCATTAATGTCTGTGTGGATTTTCTTCTTTGTTAAATCTCCTAAAATCGATAAAACCATTAATAATACACTGCTTCTGCAGTCGAGGCCCTGGGTTACTGATCAGGAGGTTGTGAGGTCAAATCCCCCCAAACTGCTTCAGAGAAAAAGTCACTCAGGAGTAATGTCACTCAGGAGTAATGTCACTCAGGAGTAAAGTCACTCAGGAGTAATGTCACTCAGGAGTAAAGTCACTCAGGAGTAATGTCACTCAGGGGTAAAGTCACTCAGGAGTAATGTCACTGAGGAGTAATGTCACTCAGGAGTAAAGTCACTCAGGAGTAATGTCACTCAGGAGTAATGTCACTCAGGAGTAAAGTCACTCAGGAGTAATGTCACTCAGGGGTAAAGTCACTCAGGAGTAATGTCACTGAGGAGTAATGTCACTCAGGAGTAAAGTCACTCAGGAGTAAAGTCACTCAGGAGTAAAGTCACTCAGGAGTAATGTCACTCAGGAGTAATGTCACTCAGGAGTAAAGTCACTCAGGAGTAAAGTCACTCAGGAGTAATGTCACTCAGGAGTAATGTCACTCAGGAGTAATGTCACTCAGGAGTAAAGTCACTCAGGAGTAAAGTCACTCAGGAGTAATGTCACTCAGGAGTAATGTCACTCAGGGGTAATGTCACTCAGGGGTAATGTCACTCAGGAGTAATGTCACTCAGGGGTAATGTCACTCAGGGGTAATGTCACTCAGGAGTAAAGTCACTCAGGAGTAATGTCACTCAGGAGTAATGTCACTCAGGAGTAAAGTCACTCAGGAGTAATGTCACTCAGGAGTAAAGTCACTCAGGAGTAATGTCACTCAGGAATAATGTCACTCAGGGGTAATGTCACTCAGGGGTAATGTCACTCAGGAGTAAAGTCACTCAGGAGTAATGTCACTCAGGAGTAATGTCACTCAGGAGTAAAGTCACTCAGGAGTAATGTCACTCAGGAGTAATGTCACTCAGGAGTAATGTCACTCAGGAGTAATGTCACTCAGGGGTAATGTCACTCAGGGGTAATGTCACTCAGGGGTAATGTCACTCAGGAGTAATGTCACTCAGGAGTAATGTCACTCAGGAGTAATGTCACTCAGGAGTAATGTCACTCAGGGGTAATGTCACTCAGGAGTAATGTCACTCAGGAGTAATGTCACTCAGGGGTAATGTCACTCAGGAGTAAAGTCACTCAGGGGTAATGTCACTCAGGGGTAATGTCACTCAGGGGTAATGTCACTCAGGAGTAATGTCACTCAGGAGTAAAGTCACTCAGGGGTAATGTCACTCAGGGGTAAAGTCACTCAGGAGTAATGTCACTCAGGAGTAATGTCACTCAGGAGTAATGTCACTCAGGAGTAATGTCACTCAGGAGTAAAGTCACTCAGGAGTAATGTCACTCAGGAGTAAAGTCACTCAGGAGTAATGTCACTCAGGAGTAATGTCACTCAGGAGTAATGTCACTCAGGAGTAATGTCACTCAGGAGTAATGTCACTCAGGGGTAATGTCACTCAGGGGTAATGTCACTCAGGGGTAATGTCACTCAGGAGTAATGTCACTCAGGAGTAATGTCACTCAGGAGTAATGTCACTCAGGAGTAATGTCACTCAGGAGTAAAGTCACTCAGGAGTAAAGTCACTCAGGAGTAATGTCACTCAGGGGTAATGTCACTCAGGAGTAATGTCACTCAGGAGTAATGTCACTCAGGGGTAATGTCACTCAGGAGTAATGTCACTCAGGGGTAATGTCACTCAGGGGTAATGTCACTCAGGAGTAATGTCACTCAGGAGTAATGTCACTCAGGAGTAAAGTCACTCAGGGGTAATGTCACTCAGGAGTAAAGTCACTCAGGAGTAATGTCACTCAGGAGTAATGTCACTCAGGAGTAAAGTCACTCAGGGGTAATGTCACTCAGGAGTAAAGTCACTCAGGGGTAATGTCACTCAGGAGTAATGTCACTCAGGAGTAATGTCACTCAGGAGTAATGTCACTCAGGAGTAATGTCACTCAGGAGTAAAGTCACTCAGGAGTAATGTCACTCAGGAGTAATGTCACTCAGGAGTAATGTCACTCAGGAGTAATGTCACTCAGGGGTAATGTCACTCAGGAGTAATGTCACTCAGGAGTAATGTCACTCAGGAGTAATGTCACTCAGGAGTAATGTCACTCAGGGGTAATGTCACTCAGGAGTAATGTCACTCAGGGGTAATGTCACTCAGGAGTAAAGTCACTCAGGGGTAATGTCACTCAGGGGTAATGTCACTCAGGAGTAATGTCACTCAGGGGTAATGTCACTCAGGGGTAATGTCACTCAGGGGTAATGTCACTCAGGAGTAATGTCACTCAGGAGTAATGTCACTCAGGAGTAATGTCACTCAGGGGTAATGTCACTCAGGGGTAATGTCACTCAGGAGTAATGTCACTCAGGGGTAATGTCACTCAGGAGTAATGTCACTCAGGAGTAATGTCACTCAGGGGTAATGTCACTCAGGAGTAATGTCACTCAGGGGTAATGTCACTCAGGGGTAATGTCACTCAGGAGTAATGTCACTCAGGGGTAATGTCACTCAGGAGTAAAGTCACTCAGGGGTAATGTCACTCAGGGGTAATGTCACTCAGGAGTAATGTCACTCAGGGGTAATGTCACTCAGGAGTAAAGTCACTCAGGAGTAAAGTCACTCAGGGGTAATGTCACTCAGGAGTAATGTCACTCAGGGGTAATGTCACTCAGGAGTAATGTCACTCAGGGGTAATGTCACTCAGGGGTAATGTCACTCAGGGGTAATGTCACTCAGGAGTAATGTCACTCAGGGGTAATGTCACTCAGGAGTAATGTCACTCAGGGGTAATGTCACTCAGGAGTAATGTCACTCAGGAGTAAAGTCACTCAGGAGTAATGTCACTCAGGAGTAAAGTCACTCAGGGGTAATGTCACTCAGGAGTAATGTCACTCAGGAGTAAAGTCACTCAGGGGTAATGTCACTCAGGAGTAATGTCACTCAGGAGTAATGTCACTCAGGAGTAATGTCACTCAGGGGTAATGTCACTCAGGAGTAATGTCACTCAGGAGTAATGTCACTCAGGGGTAATGTCACTCAGGAGTAAAGTCACTCAGGAGTAAAGTCACTCAGGAGTAATGTCACTCAGGAGTAAAGTCACTCAGGAGTAATGTCACTCAGGAGTAATGTCACTCAGGAGTAATGTCACTCAGGAGTAAAGTCACTCAGGAGTAAAGTCACTCAGGGGTAATGTCACTCAGGAGTAATGTCACTCAGGAGTAATGTCACTCAGGAGTAATGTCACTCAGGAGTAAAGTCACTCAGGGGTAATGTCACTCAGGAGTAAAGTCACTCAGGGGTAATGTCACTCAGGAGTAATGTCACTCAGGAGTAATGTCACTCAGGGGTAATGTCACTCAGGAGTAATGTCACTCAGGAGTAATGTCACTCAGGGGTAATGTCACTCAGGGGTAATGTCACTCAGGAGTAAAGTCACTCAGGAGTAATGTCACTCAGGGGTAAAGTCACTCAGGAGTAATGTCACTCAGGAGTAAAGTCACTCAGGAGTAATGTCACTCAGGAGTAATGTCACTCAGGGGTAATGTCACTCAGGAGTAAAGTCACTCAGGAGTAAAGTCACTCAGGAGTAATGTCACTCAGGAGTAATGTCACTCAGGGGTAATGTCACTCAGGAGTAAAGTCACTCAGGAGTAATGTCACTCAGGGGTAAAGTCACTCAGGAGTAATGTCACTCAGGAGTAAAGTCACTCAGGAGTAATGTCACTCAGGGGTAATGTCACTCAGGAGTAAAGTCACTCAGGAGTAATGTCACTCAGGAGTAATGTCACTCAGGAGTAATGTCACTCAGGGGTAATGTCACTCAGGAGTAATGTCACTCAGGGGTAATGTCACTCAGGAGTAAAGTCACTCAGGAGTAATGTCACTCAGGAGTAAAGTCACTCAGGAGTAATGTCACTCAGGAGTAAAGTCACTCAGGAGTAATGTCACTCAGGGGTAAAGTCACTCAGGAGTAATGTCACTCAGGAGTAAAGTCACTCAGGAGTAATGTCACTCAGGGGTAATGTCACTCAGGAGTAAAGTCACTCAGGAGTAATGTCACTCAGGAGTAAAGTCACTCAGGAGTAATGTCACTCAGGGGTAATGTCACTCAGGAGTAAAGTCACTCAGGAGTAATGTCACTCAGGGGTAAAGTCACTCAGGAGTAATGTCACTCAGGAGTAATGTCACTCAGGAGTAATGTCACTCAGGAGTAATGTCACTCAGGGGTAATGTCACTCAGGAGTAATGTCACTCAGGAGTAATGTCACTCAGGGGTAAAGTCACTCAGGAGTAATGTCACTCAGGAGTAATGTCACTCAGGGGTAATGTCACTCAGGAGTAATGTCACTCAGGAGTAAAGTCACTCAGGAGTAATGTCACTCAGGAGTAATGTCACTCAGGGGTAAAGTCACTCAGGAGTAATGTCACTCAGGAGTAAAGTCACTCAGGAGTAATGTCACTCAGGAGTAATGTCACTCAGGAGTAAAGTCACTCAGGAGTAATGTCACTCAGGAGTAATGTCACTCAGGAGTAAAGTCACTCAGGAGTAATGTCACTCAGGGGTAAAGTCACTCAGGGGTAATGTCACTCAGGAGTAATGTCACTCAGGAGTAATGTCACTCAGGAGTAATGTCACTCAGGGTGACCCAAATGAAGAAGAGCTGCTATTTTTGTTGCATCTGTTCATCTGCTATCTGATTTGTTATGAGTATGAGAACAGGAGCAGGGCACTGAACCCGTACCTGATATCAGACTGTATTAGTTGTACTCGTGTCCTTTGATGGTTGTAGCTTGACATGAGCGTGTTGTGTTTCAGCTTCACACTGCATGCATGTCGGTGTATTCAGTATTTATTCCGATTCTGTGTATTATCTGGAGTGCTGCTTTGGAAATTCAGGGAAATCCAGCAGAGTGGCAGCAGTGATACACCCTGAGGTTTACTCTGAGTCTCGCTGTCCTATCCAAGTGTGTGTACACTATGTGTGTTTGTGTAAGTGTGTGTAAGTGTGTGTAAGTGTGTGTGACCTGTGCTGAGTCCTTGGAACATCTGGCTCCTGTGCTAAGCAGATTAATTGTGGGATCTGGATGTTTTTTCCCCCTGACTGCCTGCTGAGTTACTTTAACAACTTAACTGAGGTCCCACAAAAACCTTCCAGAGTGGAGGACAATCTGGCTGAACATGAGGATTTGGGATTTAATCTGTGATGGTGGATTTAAAGAGTGTGTGATGAGAAGGTGGACAAAATTATGGAGGAATAAGGGAAGCGTAGAGGAGGAAAGATATCATAAGGAAAAATCCTGTCTTAAATGAGGGAAATGTCTAACGTGTATAGAAAAGTCAGTACACACAATACAGGTCATGTCATAATATTAGACTTCAGTCCTCTCAAATACAGTAATACATGTGTGTGTGTGTTGATCCGGTCAGGACGGTGGACCACAGCTCTCATTTCTTTTTACTCTCCATGTCCTCCATCGTCTCAGTGAGACTGTAGAAGTGATAAACACCTCACTGTGTTACTGCTGCAGCCATAAAATGAGCTCCTCTTATAAAAAATGTTTCTAATCCGATGCTCTCACATCAATCTGTAGAACACATACAGTTTATTCACACGCCGCTGTGTCCAGTCAAGGGCCAGTCACGTATCAGCAGATTTTTTTTTTAATTTATATACAAACTCAGGACACATGAATACAGTAAAAAGCCAGCATTTATCACCGGATCACAAAGTACCTGGGATTCAAAACCTTCTGACAAGTAGTGCAGTTTAACTCCTTATCATTTTATTGTATTTAATTTTAATAATATAAAGTAATTCATTTCAATTTCAATTAATTTAATTTTACAGTTGCTTGTAATTTGATTATACATGTAAAAATCATGAAATATTCTTGATTAAAAAGCTCTAATTGTTAATTGTTATTATATTGTATTATAATCATTATTCTATAATATTGTGTATAACTCTAATTAAAAAAAGTTAAAAGCTAAAAAAATAATACAATTATTGATTAGTTATTCATGCTTAATTATTTAAAATAATTAATTAAAATGATTCATTAATATTAAAGTTAAAATAATAAAAATATTATAGAATAAAAACATTATAGAATTAATTGTTTTTAAAATATTTTAATTAGCCATTGGCTGTAGCACTAAAGCATCGTGTCTTGTGAATGAAAACTATATTTATATATATACTGAATACAGTGATATAGGATGATACCAGTACTGACTGTAACACTGTACTGACTAAAATTCCCAATCCCTCCCAGTGCTACAACCAATCTAGGACTAATTCTAACTACTTATTCAGATGTCATGTTTATTTCCTCTGCACCTAAACACATACTGAGAGCTAATAAAATGATGGAGGATGCTGATGGAGGATGCTGATGGAGGATGCTGAGTGTGGAATGAGGAGGAATGTTTTCCGGATCTTTCTGTACACTGACAGACAGTGAGCTCTACAGCGACTGTCACTGCAGGAGGTTGAAGGTTGAATTATTTCTGGAAATCACCGTCATCATCGCTGCGCACAGAGGAAGAGGAAACTCTGCCTGGAAAGCCGAGGACCTCGTGATCAATAATGCGGTTATTTATGGAAGGGTGATACGGGATCCGCTGGGTTCTGGGTTTTTATAGGACAGAGTTTATTTGGAGTAATCATCAGCGAGTCTTATTTTTGCTGAGTTTGTGACATTCTGTACTTTTACACTGTGATAATGACATAACAGAGTGGACTAAAACTGAGAGCACACACACACACACACACACACACACACAGTCTTAATCCTCATGTCCTACTTGAATTAAAGAGACTCAAAAAAATTCTCTTAATAATTCTTTGCTCTAATGGACATGAAGAAGCATTTAAAAAGCATTAATATGGCTCAGAAGTTTAAAACTAATCACGGTTATTGCACATACTAAAATGTATTTCTGCTAGAATATTCCTTGATATGACATCATCCTTATATTCCAGGGCAGAAATTATATGTGATGTTCATCTTGTTATCATCCAATCAGCTGCATGATGCTAGAAAAGTCATTTACCTTCAAAATATCTGCAAAGTAACAAGAAGAAGGAAGTAACGAATGAAATCCTTGACTTGGGGATGTGCAGTTATTGGAAACTAATCCACGACACAACGCATAACTACTGTTGCCAATTAAGTCCCTGTGAAGGAGCTGTTGCTATGGAAACGATAAGTTATCAGAGCGAGTGCATTAATATAACCCTGCTGTTAGAGATAATTAATCAACACCTGATCCACCAATCAGAACAGAGAATTTGGGAACTCTGTGGTGCAAAAGCGTTAAAAGGGTTTGTAAATGTGAATCGAGAAGGATTTTCTGGCATCACAAACACAAGCAAAAACAATTTTTAGAATTTAAGATCGGACAAAATGGCGTGTGTGGGCTCCTGCATGTGGAAGAGGGCAGACAGCACTGCAGGAAGCACGTGTTAGCCTACATCCTGCCTAGGCACTAGCTGTGTGACTGGACAGGACCACATTACTTGCTGTGTGGAATTTCAGCTCTTCTTCCTGTGTCCATGAGGGTTTCCTCCAGGTTCTCCAGTTCCCTCTCAGCTGTTGCTAGGTAGACTGCTGACCCTAAATTATCCTCAGGTGTGACCGAGTGCGTGTGGCCCAACCAGAGGGTATTCCTGCCTCATTCCCAGTGGCCCTGAGATAAACTCCCAGCATTTAAGATTACTGAGGAGGAATATAATTAAGAGTATATTTATATGTATATTTATAGTTCTAGTTCTATCTGAAAGCAAGTGGAAAAAATGATGTGAAACCTCCTCCAGTGTGAATGGGAATGGAAAACAAAGTGGAATTCCGGGTTCCTTCATCTCTTATTTCCGCTCACAGTAGTGCGCACAGCTGGAATGATCCTGGAGTGTGATGGTGTCTATTTCCTCAAACATGGTTTATATCGATCTTCTCCCAGATAAAGAAAAGAGAGAAGAGATATCAGAAGAAATGTTGGAACGAGTATATAGACAGAACTATTCACCTGCACTTTTCTCTCTCTCTCTCTCTCTCTCTCTCAGGCTGCACCATCGCCACGCCTCTGACCACACCCCTAATCCCTCTAGCCCCACCCCCACCCTGATGAGCCAAAGGCTGCCTATTAACACTGATTCTGCCTGCAGCCTGCATTAATAATCCCAATCAAATCAAATCTGAATTCTGTGTCAGTCTGCGTGACAGCACGTGTTCTACAGATCAGAGTTATAAGACCAAGCCCTTGAACGACAGAACCTGCGATTAAAGGTACAGACTACGATCTGCTCAAGTCATCAATCCTCCTGAAACATGCTCGCGTAAACACAAACATTCTTCAGAGTAAGTTTGATGTAATAAGTCCATTAGAATGTTTTGTTTAGGTTTCTGTTCTGTGATCCCGTATCTGTCCTGTGAGTCTGTCAGCTTCATGCTGATGGATTTTAGATGAAACTCGTAGCAAAAAAGTCTGAAGATTTCAGCTCAACTGCTGCTGTCTCCTGACTTCACTTTTACTTTGTGTATTATTACCTCAGTAGAATTTTGATGTGAGATCCTCATAAAAGTGAAATATATTGAGATTATAAATACTAGATATAGATATTATATTATTATACTATATTATAAATACAGATATTATAAATACAGCAGAGTAACAGCAGAACGGGTGAATGAGCGAATCTCACAGATTTCCACTGGTGTCTTCTGTGTGCAGTGTGTTTTGCATGTGCGGGGGAGGCAGGAAGTGTGTGTGTGTGTGTGTGTGTGTGTGTGTGCGTGCGTGTGGAGAGTTTGATTACAGTGATTAGTCAATAAATGTGGCCCTGATGACGCCCTGTGATTTACAGACGAACCCTCAGCTTAGTACTTACAGCTTCCCTCACACATGAAGCCCCTCAGGCTGGAGAGAGAGAGAGAGAGAGAGAGAGAGAGAGAGAGAGATAGTGTCTCCCATAAACACAGTGCTCAGGGGGATAATCACGCTGTCCAACATCTTCGACCTATTCTTAACTCCACTACTGCACTATTCGTTTATCCTGCAGGTTATCTAACAGGAAGGCTAGCCAGCATAAAGGAGTATTTTATTCAGTTAGCATCTGTGTGTGTATGTGTGTGTGTGTGTGTGTGTGTAAGGGCACTTCCTGTACAGTGCATATTTACTGGAACTTGCTTGATTTAATTGAGTATGAGTATTTTGTTTGTATAAAAGCTGTTATATCAATCGGACAAAACAACTTGAGAAAGTTACACAATATTACACCAAAATAAATGACCCCTCGTTTTTCCCCTATACGAGCTCTGATGATTAGAAAACACTGCACATTGACCGAATACCGACTTCATATGTTCTTATCAATAAAGTGTTCCACATTTCCTGCCAGAAAAGACTTTGTATTAAAAGAAGGAAGTTTTCAGTCAGTCTGTGCTCACGGCAGTGGATTGGATCAGAAAATCTTCCTCATCTGTGATTATATCAGTCCGGTCCAGTCAGTGAAAACTCGAGAGCACTGTCGAAGCTAAGCTTTATCTCTTCTGATCCGTCTGAACTGCAGAAATACAGCATATAACCTTTATAAAGGATTATTAACGTTATTATCACTGATAAACACAGCAGTTACGAGCTATATATATTTACCTTGCATTTTTTCACATTTATCTAAAATGTGCTTCTGAGACTCTAAGAGTGAAGGTGAAGATGCTCAGGGTTTGTCCTAAAAAGCTAAAAGCCAGTGGCAGGCACCCGACTGTGGCAGCGAGCGCTGAGCCCGAGTGGGCAGAGGAGCTGGAGGTAATAGTATGCACTTTTGTTGTCATGTCATGCTAATAACACACGACTCGGCCGAGCGAGCATCATTACAGCGCGGGCGTTTCGGGGTCTCATCTGGTCTCAGCCAGTTTCTACAGAGAGCAGCCGAGAAGCGGCACGAAAAACAACACACTCTGATCAATAATAGTAATAATAATAATAATAATAATAATAACACTCCTTTACTTCTAATCATAAAGACTGTGAAGGTTCAGTGACTTCTGGATCTGTACAATAGATGTTTAATACTTCATCTAATGAAATGCAATTTTATCATTTACTTAAAAAACAATAATGATGTTGTTATTAATGGTCATCAGTAAAATCCACATAAAGATCTGCTGGATTATGTGCAGTTTGGAAACAAAAATGTCTTTAAAATAGAGATTTCAAAAGAAAGCCAATATATAATAAAATATAAATATTTATACACAATAATTGCGCATTCTGATATTAATATTCCAGAATGTCAAAATCACAGAAAATCATTGCATTTCTTAACACACTGTTATGATGCTGCAGATCAGTCTGATGATCTGTTTTTAAAGCAAACCCTGAACCTTCACACCGTCTTCTTCTCACTCCTGTTTGTGTCTTTCTTCAGCTGATGATATTGATATAAATCGATGTGGATTTTGTGGGTCAGGTTATAAACCTGTGGCTTTGTCATAATGTTTTAATAAAAAGAAGAAATTCAATTAAAATGCTGATAAATCAGAGTGAAATAAAAGCCGTTAAGTGAATGATCTGACCTCCAGGTTACGGACCCTGTGCTGTGGTTCCAGTTAAATGGAACCTGTTAAACTTCTAAAAGGAAAATCAATGTTTGGATTGATGTCCACTTTTAAATGACTGACCGTAATTACAGGGATATTTTGATTAATCTTCCTGGTCATTTCATTAAACAAAAAAGAAGTTGAAAGAATATGAGCTGAAAACTCATATTATCCTGTGTCAAGTATTAATAGTAATAAATCTCCTGATAAAGAAAAGCAAACCAAACTAAATGGACATTTCTCCACAGCGTGTGTGTGAGCAGTTTTAACACGGACACCAGAGAAAAATGGGACGCAACACAGCAGAAGCTTGACCAGGAAACACAAATCTTGAATAGATTAGTAATCAATGCTAAACACAACAGGTGTGAGAAATCAGTGCGCTCCAATAGGTCATGTGATGCGCTAGGGCTGATGGGCAACGTAGTTCTTCTCGGCCATTTTGCGTCTCAAACCAGTAACGGAGCTAGTGACATCATCAGTCTGAGTTGTATTAATGGTTTTTAATAAAACCAGTGGAAACAAACAAGCTGATGAATTACATTCAATTACTGAACCGTCAACACAAGACCAGAAAAATAAATACAGCTTCTTCTAAAAACACAGGTGAAACGAGAACGATCAGGTGACGGGGCGATAGAGAGATGGACACAAGACCAACAGCAACAAGTACAAAACATTAGCACAAAAGCCCTTGGTGCAGTTGCTATGGGAACAGAAATGCCATTCCATTTATTTCCTTATGTGTTTAAAGAATATGATTTACTTGAATGTAATTATCATCGTTATACAGCAGAGGAGTGTAAAGATAATGATAACCATGGTTAAACTCCCTCATGATATATCACTATAGTAGTACAACTATATATAGTACATATAACTTTAATGATATAATGATATTAACATTATAATATACTAATAATGATGTCACACCTCTAACCAGCAGCTGATTCTGTAACATTACAGTAAACTGAGTTTTATCCCACGCTCAGGTTTCTTCATCACTCGGGTTAAAGATCGTCGTCTTTCTGTCTGCCAGGTGGAATTGAAAATTTTACAGGCATTGTGGGAACTGGGGAGGTCAAAGGTCACTGCCAATAGTGGGTCCATACACAACAATGGTCCCCTTTTACACATATAATGTGTAAAATTCATTATGCAAAAACTATAGAATATTGAACACAGTGACTTCTATTGATCTGATGCTAGTCCCGGTGAAAGGGGCGTGGCCTCTAGACTGTCAGTCACAGCGAAGGAGGTGTGGCTTACAGCGCTGATGTTTAGAGCTGGTACAAATCACAGTGAAAGGAGAGAAGAGAACACACTTGGACTTATTGACATCATCTCACTCGGGCTAATAAGATCTCACAGAGCCTGTAAAGTGCTCTTCCGTTTCAGAGTGGTGACCAGGACGAGAGCCAAGACCGCTCTTTGGGGGGTGTATCTCTGAACGAGGGGAAGCCCCTGATATGCAGTTTGAATAGAGAGAAGAAAATAATGACAAAAACAAAAAACAAAAAGACTTTTTCTTGTCCGTAAAAATGCTGGGATAGTGACACCCGATACCCGGAGGTCACTGTGTGATGTGATCCTAGTGTACGACTGTATAACACCAAACAACAACAATCTGGACGGTTCATGATTAATTAATGATCAGGAAGAAGGGCTATTAAATAGAAGAGATGCAAAGATGGCATGAACTGCTCAAACACACACACACACACACACAGAAATATATTGGTGAGCATGGAGCTGAGAAACACTCAGGTGAGCAATTCAGTTCAGCAAGTACTGAGCACTAACTCACCATTTATTACACCTTCATTCATTCATTCATTCATTCATTCACCCTGATAGATTATTCATTATTATGATACCAGATGTATTCATACTCAGTAGTGCTGCATCCTGACAATAACAAAGTGAAAGGCTGTAATGGGAATCATGGCTGCTGTAGTGTGTGTTGTTGCTATAAAGCGCAGCATATATCCTGCTATATAGTTTTATTTACCAGCAGGGCTTCCACTCAGGCAGTAATGTCTATCCTCACCTCTGTGCAAATCACTGCAGTGATGTGGGTTGGATGTTGCAGGTCGATTGCACTCCTGCAGCCTGAACACAACTCTGATCTATTATTAATGTCATAGCCACATAAGAACAGCGGCCATCTGATCACAGAGAATCTCCCAGAATGTTTACAACATCAGCTGTGCGGCTTCCACCTTCTTCATTATTTCTTAGTAAAAAATAAGAATTCCAATGGTGTTGCACTAATTATGAAGCGTCTGTATGCTAATGCTAACATGATTCACGTGGACTTGGAGGCACATGGAGGCTAATAAAGTGCTGTACTGATGCTATTTATTAGCTATTTATTTTAAAAAATGACTTGTTTTCAGGTTGTTTAGAATCTGAAGTATTTTCCTGAGTGAACGTGTGTGTAGTAATTATGACTGATTCGCAGATGATGAAGCGATCTCTCCACAACATCACTGAGATAAGAGAGATCTTCACCACTCTATCACTCTGTCTTTATACTGAAGAAAAAGCAAAAAAAAAAAAACACTTTTCCCCACAATCTTTATCAATCAGATGCTTACACTCTACATCACCTGGAGTTATTTCTGCTGCTTGTTTTATACAAGGTAAAATAAATCACTAAAATCCCAGAGATACTTTAATAATAATAATTTATCACTCCTCCAGGTCTCTATGTAAACAAACCCAGTCCGAATAGGGCTTTAAAGGCACTGAATCTGGATTCACCGTCAGGATGAAAAGATCTCTGAAGATACAGACCTTGGGATTTATTTCAGTATACATAATGTTTATAAAACACGTAATATTGCAGGCTTTTAATTCCAGATTTTTTTTACTCTGTAGTCCACTCAGAAGTGCTCTGGAGGAGTGAAACCTACTGAAGGTCTCGGATTCGATTTGATTTATAAAGGCATCATTCCTCCACGTCGTAGTGAACGGTTCGGTCTAACAGAGTGCTGTCTGTCAGCGGTGAGAGGAAGTAAATCAGACTGCTCTAACCCGATATAAACACACACTTTCTGATGACTCTTTATGGGTGTTACATTTCTTGACACTCCTGAAATTGTGTTACGTTTCAGACGGGTTTGTCAAGGTGTTGTGTTTCTTTCTGAGTTGCTAGTGTTTCATTTGTAAAGATTGCAGAGTAGGTGTAATATTTCAGACTGTGCATCGATTCCTGTAAAGCAACACCACAACTTTCTGACTCAATATGTTTAACATATCAGATAAAAGAACCGTTTTCTCGAATCTTGTCACGTGTCACATGTATTTAAAGGAACGCCGAGAGCTCTTTAAACGAGCTCGGCCCGGTCATGTGATGGAGTTAGAGCTCCATGCCCTTTCGAGAGGACACTCTCTGATAAATCCCTCGGGATCGTGCAGGAGGGAGAATGTCAAGGGGGAAGAGAGAGAGAGAGAGAGAGAGAGAGAGAGAGAGAGAGGGGCTAAAATGGACCTGAGTTACACTTGATCAATACATAAGGTATCAGAGAGCAAGGTTAAATCCTTAACGTCTCATCTTTATTAGGATCTTTTAATCAGGCAGTACTTTGACCATCAGAACCTGTCAATCTCCGGTTATAGAAAGGAGCTAATTTTGTCAGATTAAAGCCGAGCCATACCGGGACGATTTCCTTACTTCCTACTTTAGTAAGAAAAACAGACGATGCCTATGTAAATCAATGGACATCATTCAACCCATAGATCCAAAGAACATTTATCCTGTTGGTTTGGACAAGACCATTAACCCTCAACATCTCTACCACATCCCGTAATTCTTCATCTCTTGGAAACACACGTGGAAATCCACCTCTGTTACTCAGCGACCTGGACGCACCACACACGTGAGCCGACGGCATACGGCAACCTGAAAAGCTGAAAAGACGAAGACCGAAGGCTCTTCCTACTGCTATTTGTATGAACAGACTAGGAACCAAAGGAGATTAGGAGGTGATGCTTTCACTGGATCCTGCAGGCAGTGAGGTCATCTCAGCCAGACTCCGTCATCACAGAGCTTTTCCTGCCCAGCAGTTTCCATTACTGCAGACTGATTCTGATCAAAGGGATGTTCTGACTCAAAAATAATACTAGGGAAAGATCTCCTTAGACAAACACCATCAATAGATCATGTGTAAAGGAACGTGAAATAAGAACACAGTAAGACTAAAAGCACAAACTGTAACCATGTACACGCTGAGATTAACTCCCAATGAGACACGACACAGAAGACAGGCTGAAGTTCAGTGAGTAAACACAATGAGCTAACAGGGGAGAAGAAAACAAAATTCATTTCTCTGTTCAAACACTGAAGGTTCCTAAAGAACCATATTTGTACCATCCAGATAAAGGTTTGCATTGAGCAGGAACTCCTCTGAACATTATTCTGAACATTTGGTTCCTACAAATTTTTATGAGGACCTCTTTATATAATGTTTGGGTGTGGTCAGGTGGAGTCAGTGTGTAAGTTGATGTGGTTAGATTATGGTAGTGTGTAGTCTGGGTGTGTTCAGTGAGTAGCAAAGTGTGTGGTAGTGTGTAGGTGCAGATGTGTTCAGAATATGGTAGGGTCAGGGTGTGCTAGTGTGTGGTTATGGTCTGGCAGAATGTGGTAGGATGTGGCAGGGTATAGAAGGGTGTGGTTAGAGTGGTTATGGAGGAGGGTTAGTGTGTGTAAGTGTGGTAGGCTGTGGTGCCGTGGGGTTAGGGTGTGTAAGTGTGTTTAGGTTGTGGTTAGGGCGAGGCAGGGTGTGTTTAGGGTGTTTAAGTGTCGTTAGGGTGTGGTTAGGGCGAGGCAGGGTGTGTTTAGGGTGTTTAAGTGTCGTTAGGGTGTGGTTAGGGCGAGGCAGGGTGTGTTTAGGGTGTTTAAGTGTCGTTAGGGTGTGGTTAGGGCGAGGCAGGGTGTGTTTAGGGTATGGTTCGTGTGTGTAAGTGTGGCATGATGTGCTAGGGCATGGCAGGGTGTGTTTAGGGTGTGTAAGTGTGGTTAGAGTGTGGAAGGGTGTGGTAAAGTAACTGTGTGGACTATCGATTGAACCCATGTGACATTACAACTGCAGGAGGTCTGAAGATCCACAACCATCAGTCATCTTCAGTGAAGGTGCGCACCATTTAAACCAAACAACACAATGACTGCTGGAATAAATCACCTGTACTCTGTGTCCGAACTCACCACTGAGTCTGAACCTCAAATGAAACCAGATTTACGTCCTAACACTAATCTTTTATTACACAACACTGACTGACTGAGACATGATGACAACGCTGTCAACACGTCACGGTGATATCAACCCAGCGATACGAGACACGACAGAATACACGAACGTCCTGCTGACTCACGTTTTATCGACTGGCAACAAATCATGGAGGCAGCAACACAACCTTCATCCTCTGTTGCACAACAGCTCCACCTCTTCCATAATGATGCCAGGATAAAGCTGTCAGCCATGTTGAGTAACGCTCTCGGGTTCTCCCAAGAAGAACTCGTAAAAAATGTGTCTAACCTGCGTGGGTGTTGAGGAGAGCGGTGCGAGTGGAAGGTGATGCGTTAATGCTAAAACCCCTCACAGCGCTAATGCTAATCTTAGTGCTGAAGTTTTTATTATGATGATAAATAGCTTTTAATATATTACAGTATACATAGAACCTGTCAGGATTTTAGGATTTAGGTATTCAGTACTGGGAGCACTTTCAGACACAAGGTTCTTTCAAGGTTCTTCAATAATTATGGGTTCTTGGATTTTAAAAAAAGGGATTTAGTTGGAACCCTTTCAGAAGGAAAACACCTCGCCGTAACGTGTAAAATAAAAGTGTTATGGGTTTCTTCATCTGGCCAAAATAAATAAAGTTTTTAAAGTGTTTTTAGGTGGTGTTATCCTTACACTTCAGGAAAAAATCTACAAATCTGAAAGGTTTCAGAGTTTGTATCCCAAGAAGGAGCCTTTTAAGGTTCTCCACAGAGCTTTAGAACAGTGTTAGCTCAGTGTTTGAGCTGCTGACCAGAAGGTTTTGAGTTTCAATCCCAGCACCACCAAACTGTCCCCACTGGGCTCTTAAAAAAAGAGTCACACTTTACCTGAGCAACATGAAAAGCAGAAATACTGAAAACTGAACATCCTAACATCTGTAGTAACTATAACACAAGGACATCTCATCAAAATCTACTAACAAATATCAAATAAACTGATTTATTTAACGCTGGAACTTCAGCACAGAGGAGTTCACACTTCTTTGCGCTTTCTCAGTAACACACTGAGTTCTTAATTAAACTTGTTTTAATTCATACATTTTGAATTATTTATTCATCCAAAAAGAGAGGAACTAACAAATCCAAACTATTCTGGTGGATACGAGCTCCTTTGTGGGATTTACTTCAACAATCAAGAAAAGAAATCAATTTTCCCCATATTTTTTCCAATATTAATTTTTTTTCCTTTTTCCCCACATATTTTCTTTCACTGGTCACTCTTTAATACTAACAATATATGGTTTAACGTGTCTGATTGTTTTCTGTGGGTGTCGATAGATAGATATATATATATATATATATTGATTTGGCTGGTGTTAATAAAAATCAATACAAATATAATTAAACAAAAAAACACGTCAGAGCGACAGTAAGAATGTCTGCCCTTGTATCTCCTTTACTATTTATTTACAAAGAATAAACTCAAATGAAATGATTAAAGAGAGAGAGAGAGAGAGAGAGAGAGAGAGGAACTGTAACTATAAATGGATAAAAGGTAAAAATGCTAATTGTTTAACGTGC
>NC_080729.1:1119416-1124416 GCF_019097595.1 Hemibagrus wyckioides
AACACACACACACACCCCTTTAGTGCACTGATGCTGATGATGAAATCTTACCTGAGCTACTTAACTGAGCACTTTTTCCATCTCTCCGCTCCAGAAATAAGGAGGATCAGAGGAGTACAAGGAGTCAGTGGGAGCTTTTTGGAAAGCATCACGTTCTTCTGCTCCAGTCCCACCGATAAACACGAGTTTATCACACAAAAAAAATCTTACAGATAAAGAATCACTCGGTTATTCTCCTCATGATGGATTTGTGCAAAACCTTAAAGCAGCCAGCGAGAAAGAAATGTTACTGTGGGGTTTCGCGCAAAGACACACTGAGAGAGAGAGAGAGAGAGAGAGAGGGAGAGAGAGAGAGAGAGAGGGAGCTGCAGGCGAAGAGTAATTGGATCGGCTCTGGTTCACTGCGGAGTCGATTCACTATGGAGTCGATTCACTTATGCGAGTCAAATCACTAAATTGATTCTCAAGCGAGAATAAATTTATAGCGGCTGTTCTTTTTATTCGGACTTTGCCATATATTCGCCAGTGGTATAAGTAATAAATGATGTTTTAATACATAAAATCGGTTGAATAAAACAAATTAGATAAATTATGCTAAAGCATGATGTTTCAGCTGGGTAAGACTAAACAAGTATAAGAAAGAGGCAAAAATATCCGTCTAGAAAAAAGTTTTGTTTTGTTTTTAGCTTTCTTCCTTGGTTTTCGTCTGTTTTTAGAAACGAATCAAGATCAATGTTATTATATAATGATCTATTAATATAATATACTTTATTATTTTCTAGAGATTTAAATATAGAAAGAAACTAACAGTATAAAAAAGTAAGAGATGGATTGAAATGTTATAATGAATCAAATGAATCAAAACTGGCATGGTTTGTTCAGAAGAATCGAATCATTAAAGTGACTCGTCATGTCATTACTCATGTCATTAGATATCAGTTCTGTCTATCCTAAACTGTACTCTCTGAGGGAGCAGTGAGAGAGAGAGAGAGAGAGAGAGAGAGAGAGAGATCTGCTAGAGCACTTTAAACCGCAGAGATGTTTCCACAACAAAACAAAACATCAACAAAAAAAAACTATTTCTACTTCCGTTTAGGATTTTGGTCTTGTTTTTAAGCGTGTTTAGTTTTTGAACTCTAAAACCAAAAGCAAGCTAAGATAATAAACTTTATAATTTACAATAAAGTAAGAGTGAGTATCTGTGAACACTGCTTTTCTTCCAGTAGGTTTATATACAGGTGAAGATAAATTTCGGTAAAATCATCAAACCAATAATGTTAAGCGTGCAGTTCCTCTGATGGCCACAGGAGGGAGACAAACCATCAGATTTCTCCTTTAACACATCGGATAGTTATTTATTTGAATTTTAAGGTAGAGAGGAAAAGGAGGAATGACTTTTAAAGACATCTTCATGTCAAATAAATTGTTATAAACAGGCATTATATTATATTATATTATATTATATTATATTATATTATATTATATTATATTATATTATATTATATTATATACATTACACCAATTAATTTCTGAGGAGGTGATGAGGTTCTGACTCTTGGTTAGATCAGTGAAGGTTCATGAGAGATTCAGCACTCAGTGTTCTTTATGTCTGGAGCAGAGAGAAGAGATACACAACACACAACAACACAACAACACTATACCACAACAACACAATAACACAACACATCACAATAACACAACACTAAAATACAACACAACACAATAACACAACATCACAACAACACAACAACACAACATCACAACAACACATCACAACACAACATCACAACAACACAACAACACAACAACACAACATCACAACAACACAACATCACAACACAACATCACAACAACACAACAACACAACAACACAACATCACAACATCACAACACAACATCACAACACAACATCACAACACAACATCACAACACAACATCACAACATCACAACAACACAACATCACAACACAACATCACAACAACACAACAACACAACAACACAACATCACAACACAACATCACAACACAACATCACAACAACACAACAACACAACATCACAACAACACAACATCACAACACAACATCACAACAACACAACAACACAACATCACAACAACACAACATCACAACACAACATCACAACAACACAACAACACAACATCACAACACAACATCACAACACAACATCACAACATCACAACAACACAACATCACAACATCACAACACAACATCACAACACAACATCACAACAACACAACAACACAACATCACAACAACACAACATCACAACACAACATCACAACAACACAACATCACAACAACACAACATCACAACACAACAACACAACAACACAACATCACAACAACACAACATCACAACACAACATCACAACACAACATCACAACACAACATCACAACAACACAACAACACAACATCACAACATCACAACACAACATCACAACACAACATCACAACATCACAACAACACAACATCACAACACAACATCACAACAACACAACAACACAACAACACAACATCACAACATCACAACACAACATCACAACACAACATCACAACACAACAACACAACAACACAATAACACAACACATCACAATAACACAACACTAAAATACAACACAACACAATAACACAACATCACAACAACACAACAACACAACATCACAACAACACAACATCACAACAACACAACATCACAACACAACATCACAACAACACAACACAACAACACAACATCACAACAACACAACATCACAACACAACATCACAACACAACATCACAACAACACAACAACACAACATCACAACACAACATCACAACACAACATCACAACATCACAACAACACAACATCACAACACAACATCACAACAACACAACAACACAACATCACAACACAACATCACAACACAACATCACAACACAACATCACAACAACACAACAACACAACATCACATCACAACATCACAACACAACAACACAACATCACAACAACACAACATCACAACATCACAACAACACAACATCACAACATCACAACAACACAACATCACAACAACACAACATCACAACAACACAACAACACAACAACACAACAACACAACATCACAACATAACATCACAACACAACATCACAACAACACAACAACACAACATCACAACAACACAACACAACAACACAACATCACAACATCACAACATCACAACAACACAACATCACAACAACACAACTCAACACAACATCACAACATCACAACATCACAACATCACAACAACACAACTCAACACAACATCACAACATCACATCACAACATCACAACAACACAACATCACAACATCACAACAACACAACAACACAACATCACAACATCACAACATCACAACATCACAACAACACAACATCACAACATCACAACAACACAACTCAACACAACATCACAACAACACAACATCACAACATCACAACAACACAACTCAACACAAAAACACTAAACCCTAAACACTAAAACACAACACTGCAGCACATTGTGTTCTCTCTGCTCTGTGTGTGTGTGTGTGTGTGGGTGTGTGTGTGTGTGTGTGTGGGTGTGTGCGTGTGTGTGTGTGTGTGTGTGGACAGGGAAATCGTTTTAAACCTAAAACGTCCGCTTGGAAATAATGTGACTGCTCACAAACTTCCTTTAAAACTCCTGAGTGATTGAAGCTGTGGTCACTCGCTCCGCTCCTGGACATCATCATCACACCCAGACGTTCTCCTTCTACCTTCTTGTTAGTAAAGAGTGTTGGACTGATTCGCACTTTCTTGGTCTTTACACGTTTGCTTTGTAAACACTGGGTCTGTAGCTCCGCCTACATCACGTGTTACCTTTCCACGTGATGACATAGTACGTAGCGTCGCAGACGCGTATCCCAGAGCTAGCGCTAGATGAGATTTTCTGGTTAAAAAGTCTACAATTTATTATTTCTTTAAGAAACTGACCGATGGTGTGTGTAGATCAGATCCTTCTTCCTGGACTGGGATGGAGGTTTAGAGTTCTCTGAAGCTGCATTTAAACTGCATTCTGGAAGGTCAGACTCACGGTCACTGCTGAAGTCCACTATATGGAGAAACATCCTGAAATGTTCTCCTCAAAAAACATCATTTCTTTACCACTGAAGAAAGAAAGACATGAACAGGAGGACGAGGAGGTGAGGAGATGATCTGTAGATTTCTGTTCTGGAAGTAAACTTCTCCTTTAAGTAAGTCTGTAATCTCTGGTAGATTGCGGTTGTTGATTAGTTTCCTCTTGCAGCACTCAGGTGTTTAGAGAGATCAGGTGTTTAGAGAGATCAGGTGTTTAGAGAGATCAGGTGTTTAGAGAGATCAGGTGTTTAGAGAGATCAGGTGTTTAGAGAGATCAGGTGTTTAGAGAGATCACTAATAAATAAAATATTCTACTGAAAGAAGCCACAAGGAGACAAGACAATTCCCCAAGTATTTAAATATCTGTGATAGTTTGGGATTTACTCAGAGAGAGAGAGAGTGAGAGTGTGTATGTGGTGTGTGTGTGTGTGTGTTTGTGTATGTGGTGTGTGTGTGTGTGTGTGTGTTTGTGTATGTGGTGTGTGTGTGTGTGTGTTTGTGTATGTGGTGTGTGTGTTTGTGTATGTGGTGTGTGTGTGTGTGTGTTTGTGTATGTGGTGTGTGTGTGTGTGTGTGTGTTTGTGTATGTGGTGTGTGTGTGTGTGTGTTTGTGTATGTGGTGTGTGTGTGTGTGTGTGTTTGTGTATGTGGTGTGTGTGTGTGTGTTTGTGTATGTGGTGTGTGTGTGTGTGTGTGTGTTTGTGTATGTGGTGTGTGTGTATGTGTGTGTGTTTGTGTATGTGGTGTGTGTGTGTGTGTGTGTTTGTGTATGTGGTGTGTGTGTGTGTGTGTGTGTGTGTATGTGGTGTGTGTGTGTGTGTGTTTGTGTATGTGGTGTGTGTGTGTGTGTGTG
>NC_080729.1:1129416-1146916 GCF_019097595.1 Hemibagrus wyckioides
ATGATGAAGAGCTTCATGGTGTGACATGATGAAGAGCTTCGTGATGTGACATGATGAACAGCTTCGTGATGTGACATGATGAACAGCTTCGTGATGTGACATGATGAACAGCTTCGTGATGTGACATGATGAACAGCTTCGTGGTGTGACATGATGAACAGCTTCGTGATGTGACATGATGAACAGCTTCGTGATGTGACATGATGAAGAGCTTTGTCACGTGACATGATGAAGAGCTCTGTGATGTGACATGATGAAGAGCTTTGTGATGTGACACGATGAGGAGCTTCATGGTGTGACATGATGAAGAGCTTCATGGTGTGACATGATGAAGAGCTTCATGGTGTGACATGATGAAGAGCTTCATGGTGTGACATGATGAAGAGCTTCATGGTGTGACATGATGAACAGCTTCATGGTGTGACATGATGAACAGCTTCGTGATGTGACATGATGAACAGCTTCGTGATGTGACATGATGAACAGCTTCGTGATGTGACATGATGAACAGCTTCGTGATGTGACATGATGAACAGCTTCGTGATGTGACATGATGAACAGCTTCGTGGTGTGACGTGATTAAGAGCTTTGCGGTGTGACGTGATTAAGAGCTTTGCGGTGTGACATGATGAAGAGCTTTGTGATGTGACATGATGAAGAGCTCTGTGATGTGACATGATGAAGAGCTTTGTGATGTGACACGATGAGGAGCTTCATGGTGTGACATGATGAAGAGCTTCATGGTGTGACCTGATGAAGAGCTTCGTGATGTGACATGATGAACAGCTTCGTGATGTGACATGATGAAGAGCTTCATGTGTGACATGATGAACAGCTTCGTGATGTGACATGATGAAGAGCTTCATGGTGTGACATGATGAACAGCTTCGTGATGTGACATGATGAACAGCTTCGTGATGTGACATGATGAACAGCGTCGTGGTGTGACGTGATGAAGAGCTTCATGTGTGACATGATGAAGAGCTTTGTGATGTGACATGATGAAGAGCTCTGTGATGTGAGGTGATGAAGAGCTTTGTGATGTGACACGATGAGGAGCTTCATGGTGTGACGTGATGAAGAGCTTCAAGGTGTGACATGATGAAGAGCTTCAAGGTGTGACGTGATGAAGAGCTTCAAGGTGTGACGTGATGAAGAGCTTCAAGGTGTGACATGATGAAGAGCTTCAAGGTGTGACATGATGAAGAGCTTCATGGTGTGACATGATGAAGAGCTTCATGGTGTGACATGATGAACAGCTTCGTGATGTGACATGATGAAGAGCTTTGTGATGTGACATGATGAAGAGCTCTGTGATGTGACATGATGAAGAGCTTTGTGATGTGACATGATGAAGAGCTCTGTGATGTGACATGATGAAGAGCTTTGTGATGTGACACGATGAGGAGCTTCATGGTGTGACATGATGAAGAGCTTCGTGATGTGACACGATGAAGAGCTTCATGGTGTGACATGATGAACAGCTTCGTGATGTGATACGATGAAGAGCTTCATGGTGTGACATGATGAACAGCTTCGTGATGTGACATGATGAACAGCTTCGTGATGTGACATGATGAACAGCTTCGTGATGTGACATGATGAACAGCTTCGTGATGTGACATGATGAACAGCTTCGTGGTGTGACGTGATTAAGAGCTTTGCGGTGTGACGTGATGAAGAGCTCTGTGATGTGACATGATGAAGAGCTCTGTGATGTGACATGATGAAGAGCTTTGTGATGTGACATGATGAACAGCTTCGTGATGTGACATGATGAAGAGCTTCATGGTGTGACATGATGAAGAGCTTCATGTGTGACATGATGAACAGCTTCGTGATGTGACATGATGAAGAGCTTCAAGGTGTGACGTGATGAAGAGCTTCAAGGTGTGACATGATGAAGAGCTTCAAGGTGTGACATGATGAAGAGCTTCATGGTGTGACATGATGAACAGCTTCGTGATGTGACATGATGAACAGCTTCGTGATGTGACATGATGAAGAGCTTTGTCACGTGACATGATGAAGAGCTCTGTGATGTGACATGATGAAGAGCTTTGTGATGTGACACGATGAGGAGCTTCATGGTGTGACATGATGAAGAGCTTCATGGTGTGACATGATGAAGAGCTTCATGGTGTGACATGATGAAGAGCTTCATGGTGTGACATGATGAAGAGCTTCATGGTGTGACATGATGAACAGCTTCATGGTGTGACATGATGAACAGCTTCGTGATGTGACATGATGAACAGCTTCGTGATGTGACATGATGAACAGCTTCGTGATGTGACATGATGAACAGCTTCGTGATGTGACATGATGAACAGCTTCGTGATGTGACATGATGAAGAGCTCTGTGATGTGACATGATGAAGAGCTTTGTGATGTGACACGATGAGGAGCTTCATGGTGTGACATGATGAAGAGCTTCATGGTGTGACATGATGAAGAGCTTCATGGTGTGACATGATGAAGAGCTTCATGGTGTGACATGATGAAGAGCTTCATGGTGTGACATGATGAAGAGCTTCATGGTGTGACATGATGAACAGCTTCGTGATGTGACATGATGAACAGCTTCGTGATGTGACATGATGAACAGCTTCGTGATGTGACATGATGAACAGCTTCGTGATGTGACATGATGAACAGCTTCGTGATGTGACATGATGAAGAGCTTTGTGATGTGACATGATGAAGAGCTCTGTGATGTGACATGATGAAGAGCTTTGTGATGTGACACGATGAGGAGCTTCATGGTGTGACATGATGAAGAGCTTCATGGTGTGACATGATGAAGAGCTTCATGGTGTGACATGATGAAGAGCTTCATGGTGTGACATGATGAACAGCTTCGTGATGTGACATGATGAACAGCTTCGTGATGTGACATGATGAACAGCTTCGTGATGTGACATGATGAACAGCTTCGTGATGTGACATGATGAAGAGCTTTGTGATGTGACATGATGAAGAGCTCTGTGATGTGACATGATGAAGAGCTTCGTGATGTGACACGATGAGGAGCTTCATGGTGTGACATGATGAAGAGCTTCATGGTGTGACATGATGAAGAGCTTCATGGTGTGACATGCTGGAGTGCTTCAAGGAGTGACATGATGAAGAGCTTCATGGTGTGACATGATGAAGAGCTTCATGGTGTGACATGATGAAGAGCTTCATGGTGTGACATGATGAACAGCTTCGTGATGTGACATGATGAACAGCTTCGTGATGTGACATGATGAACAGCTTCGTGATGTGACATGATGAACAGCTTCGTGATGTGACATGATGAACAGCTTCGTGATGTGACATGATGAACAGCTTCGTGGTGTGACGTGATTAAGAGCTTTGCGGTGTGACGTGATTAAGAGCTTTGCGGTGTGACGTGATGAAGAGCTTTGTGATGTGACATGATGAAGAGCTCTGTGATGTGACATGATGAAGAGCTTTGTGATGTGACACGATGAGGAGCTTCATGGTGTGACATGATGAAGAGCTTCATGGTGTGACATGATGAAGAGCTTCATGGTGTGACATGATGAAGAGCTTCATGGTGTGACATGATGAACAGCTTCGTGATGTGACATGATGAACAGCTTCGTGATGTGACATGATGAACAGCTTCGTGATGTGACATGATGAACAGCTTCGTGATGTGACATGATGAACAGCTTCGTGATGTGACATGATGAACAGCTTCGTGATGTGACATGATGAACAGCTTCGTGATGTGACATGATGAACAGCTTCGTGGTGTGACGTGATTAAGAGCTTTGCGGTGTGACGTGATTAAGAGCTTTGCGGTGTGACGTGATGAAGAGCTTCATGGTGTGACATGATGAAGAGCTTCATGGTGTGACATGATGAAGAGCTTCATGGTGTGACACGATGAGGAGCTTCATGGTGTGACATGATGAAGAGCTTCATGGTGTGACATGATGAAGAGCTTCGTGATGTGACATGATGAAGAGCTTCGTGATGTGACATGATGAAGAGCTTCATGTGTGACATGATGAACAGCTTCGTGATGTGACATGATGAACAGCTTCGTGATGTGACATGATGAAGAGCTCTGTGATGTGACATGATGAAGAGCTCTGTGATGTGACATGATGAAGAGCTTTGTGATGTGACATGATGAACAGCTTCGTGATGTGACATGATGAAGAGCTTCATGGTGTGACATGATGAAGAGCTTCATGTGTGACATGATGAACAGCTTCGTGATGTGACATGATGAACAGCGTCGTGGTGTGACGTGATGAAGAGCTTTGTGATGTGACACGATGAGGAGCTTCATGGTGTGACGTGATGAAGAGCTTCAAGGTGTGACATGATGAAGAGCTTCAAGGTGTGACGTGATGAAGAGCTTCAAGGTGTGACGTGATGAAGAGCTTCAAGGTGTGACATGATGAAGAGCTTCAAGGTGTGACATGATGAAGAGCTTCATGGTGTGACATGATGAAGAGCTTCATGGTGTGACATGATGAACAGCTTCGTGATGTGACATGATGAACAGCTTCGTGATGTGACATGATGAACAGCTTCGTGATGTGACATGATGAACAGCTTCGTGATGTGACATGATGAAGAGCTTTGTGATGTGACATGATGAAGAGCTCTGTGATGTGACATGATGAAGAGCTTCGTGATGTGACACGATGAGGAGCTTCATGGTGTGACATGATGAAGAGCTTCATGGTGTGACATGATGAAGAGCTTCATGGTGTGACATGATGAAGAGCTTCATGGTGTGACATGATGAAGAGCTTCATGGTGTGACATGATGAAGAGCTTCATGGTGTGACATGATGAAGAGCTTCATGGTGTGACATGATGAACAGCTTCGTGATGTGACATGATGAACAGCTTCGTGATGTGACATGATGAACAGCTTCGTGATGTGACATGATGAACAGCTTCGTGATGTGACATGATGAACAGCTTCGTGATGTGACATGATGAACAGCTTCGTGGTGTGACGTGATTAAGAGCTTTGCGGTGTGACGTGATTAAGAGCTTTGCGGTGTGACGTGATTAAGAGCTTTGTGGTGTGACGTGATGAAGAGCTTTGTGATGTGACATGATGAAGAGCTCTGTGATGTGACATGATGAAGAGCTTTGTGATGTGACATGATGAGGAGCTTCATGGTGTGACATGATGAAGAGCTTCATGGTGTGACATGATGAAGAGCTTCATGGTGTGACATGATGAAGAGCTTCATGGTGTGACATGATGAACAGCTTCATGGTGTGACATGATGAACAGCTTCGTGATGTGACATGATGAACAGCTTCGTGATGTGACATGGTGAACAGCTTCGTGATGTGACATGATGAACAGCTTCGTGATGTGACATGATGAACAGCTTCGTGATGTGACATGATGAACAGCTTCGTGATGTGACATGATGAACAGCTTCGTGGTGTGACGTGATTAAGAGCTTTGCGGTGTGACGTGATTAAGAGCTTTGCGGTGTGACGTGATGAAGAGCTTTGTGATGTGACATGATGAAGAGCTCTGTGATGTGACATGATGAAGAGCTTCGTGATGTGACATGATGAAGAGCTTCGTGATGTGACACGATGAGGAGCTTCATGGTGTGACATGAAGAGCTTCATGGTGTGACGTGATGAAGAGCTTCGTGATGTGACATGATGAACAGCTTCGTGATGTGACATGATGAAGAGCTTCATGTGTGACATGATGAACAGCTTCGTGATGTGACATGATGAAGAGCTTCATGGTGTGACATGATGAAGAGCTTCATGTGTGACATGATGAACAGCTTCGTGGTGTGACATGATGAACAGCGTCGTGGTGTGACGTGATGAAGAGCATCATGTGTGACATGATGAAGAGCTTTGTGATGTGACATGATGAAGAGCTCTGTGATGTGACGTGATGAAGAGCTTTGTGATGTGACACGATGAGGAGCTTCATGGTGTGACGTGATGAAGAGCTTCAAGGTGTGACATGATGAAGAGCTTCAAGGTGTGACGTGATGAAGAGCTTCAAGGTGTGACATGATGAAGAGCTTCATGGTGTGACATGATGAACAGCTTCGTGATGTGACATGATGAAGAGCTTCATGGTGTGACATGATGAAGAGCTTCATGGTGTGACATGATGAAGAGCTTCGTGATGTGACATGATGAAGAGCTTCGTGATCTGACATGATGAAGAGCTTCGTGATGTGACATGATGAACAGCTTCGTGATGTGACATGATGAACAGCTTCGTGATGTGACATGATGAACAGCTTCGTGATGTGACATGATGAACAGCTTCGTGATGTGACATGATGAACAGCTTCGTGGTGTGACGTGATGAAGAGCTTTGTGGTGTGACGTGATTAAGAGCTTTGCGGTGTGACGTGATGAAGAGCTTTGCGGTGTGACGTGATGAAGAGCTTTGCGGTGTGACGTGGTGTGTGTTGATGCTTTTCTGCTCATGGCGGATATACCGAGTGATGATCTAAGTTTCTATCGTCTCGATCCCGTCTAGCCGTTCTCCTCTGAGTCTCTCTCATCACAGAGGTGTTTCTGACCACAGAACCGCATGTTTTTTGTTTTTTGCACCATTCTGTATAGAAAGTATTTTATATTTTATTAGAAATACTGAAAGCAGTCAGTCTGCACCAGCAGGATAATTTCCGAGTTCAATTCAGAGCCACTGAATGGATTTGGGTTTAATCTGGTTTTATTGATGTCCATTGTACCACATTGTACCATTCTCCATCAGTAATTTAACTCAAATTTAAAAATGAATAATATTATAATGTGAAATATCAGAACTGAGGAAAATGGCAGCCAGCACATGGTCATTAGGAGTCGAGTCGAGCGTTCAGTCAGGAGGTTGTTCATTTACAGCCACAAACTGCACCACATCCTGTAGGCCTTTACCACAGCAGAGCTTTTCATTGTCTGTGTGAGCAGCAATCAGTCTCAGAGATGTGGTTAGTAAGTGGCTCTGACTGGACACTCGCTTTTGAAAACCTCAGTCGTTGCTTAATCCTGTTTTCTAGGTTGTAAATCATTCTATATAAAAGTGACATATTTGTCCATTTTGTCTTTCAGTGTGTGACATGGAGAAAAAAACACACAAAAGTGCCAACATTTAGAGAATACTGGAGCCGCAGTGGGAAGATACTGACTGATTAACTCCTTCACCTTGTTGTTGATGATGTTGTTTCTGCCATACAAAACACAATAACAAATCAGAAAACAACATTTCAGACAAAGCAGAAAAGCTAGGTAAAGTTTGCAAATGGAATTCTTCACTCTGATTGGACAAAACATCAGTCACTCAGGATCTACAGGAAGTCCAGCAGGCTGCAGCAGTAGAAAGTGGACTGGTGTGTGTATAAACTCCTTACATCCTTTAATCTGGAATAGTTTGATCTTCCGAACATTCCTGGTGTGTGTTTTAGAGATCGTAAATTAATCTTTACTCCATGATACACTATCAGTATGTCCAACATCACAGTGACCATATGAACGTCCTTCCTCACAGTAGCGCTGAATGAACTCTATTTTCTTGTTTTAAATAAAATAATAATAAAATAATGTTTATTTTCTTTAAAAGATTTAAAGTTGCACTATTGAACAAAAATATGGTTTAAAGTGAAGGCAGAACTCCACACATGTAGAAGAAATAAAGTTAGATACACAATTTTCTACTTCCTGTATATCCTGAGTGACAGATGTCTCGTCCAACCAGAGGGAAGAATTCCGTTTCAAACTATACCTACCTTTTCCTCTTCGTCTGATTCGTCCTTGTGTTTTTGGATTTGTTGTTGTGTTTTTTTCACTTCTCAGACTCAATCCATCGTTCTCTTAGACAAAGTAAATAAATTCTGATTGGCAGAGGCAACACAGAGATTAGCTGCTAATAGAAATAAGGACTAGCTGCTAATGAAACAAGTTTAATTGTTAAGCAACTAAAATAGTTTAAGTATAAATAAGAATCTAGATTTACAATATACAAGATTAAAGTAATCAGAAAATAATGAATAAGTTTACACAGAACAGTGAGAGCGTCTGTCTGTGAGAGACTCTGTGTGTTCCATTGTTTCCCTTCTTCTACCCATCCCGAGGCATACAGAGACTGTGCCGGCTCCAGTGGCATCCGGAGATGGACCAGCTCCAGCCGGGTTCTGCTTGTGAGGATTGGGATGTTCAAGCAGCGCCGTGGACAACAACCTCCTTATTGATTTACATAACACTATACACATGCTGTATCTGCATCACACAACTGTCACCCAAATGAGGATGGGTTCCCTTTTGAGTCCGGTTCCTCTCAAGGTTTCTTCCTCTTACCATCTAAGGGAGTTTTTCCTTGCCACAGTCGCCTCAGTCACCTCAGGCTTGCTCACTTGGGATAACATCTAGGACTGTCTGTCTGTCTGTCTGTTTATATGTTTGTTGTTTTCTTATGTTGTTTCTCATGTAAAGCTGCTTTGAGACAATGCTCTTTGTTAAAAGCGCTATACAAATAAAATGAATTGAATTGAATTGAATTGAATTGAATTGAATTGAATTGAATTGAATTGAATTGAATTGAATCACGCTGTTCTGATTAATCAGGAATTCCAGAAAAGGCTCTGAGGATGAAATCATGAAGGTGTTTAGAGCTGAGGATTTATTATAGCGTATGATAAAATAACATTTCACATTGCCAAGTGACGTCCATAATTTATAACAAAACAAAACAGCCCAAGAAAACGTACAGAAAGCTGGAGCTAAAGAGAAAGTATATGTTTCCATGGTAACCAGGAAACAGAATGCAGCCTGTAACTGATCCCTGAGGGACGCCATAAATTATTAAGGGAGAATATTAATGTTACGCTTTTAAAAGACCAAATCTTCTGTCATATATGATATGCATTCACTGTCTGCTTTATTTGGAACACATGCACACCTGCTCATTCACCTGACCTTTTCCTAATCTTCCCCTGTCCAATGAAGTGAGATGAACCTGATGTGGTCTTCAGCTGCTGCTGCAGCTTTTCTGCTCAAAACATGTGTAAAGAGTGATCATTAGAATCACCGAAACCTCCTGTCAGCTCAGTTCTCCTGCTCGTTCTCCTCTGAGCTGATTGTCTCTCATCAACGCAGGGTTTCTGCATGAAGACATGATGTTCACTTGACATGGTGTGTGAAATCTCAGCTTCTGAAATACTCCAAGCAGCCAGCGCTAGCCATGCCACGGTCACAATCACTGGTGTTGATGAGAAGATTACCTGAAGCTCTTGACGTGCTTGATTTAATGCTCTGTGATGCTGCCATGTGATTGGCTGCCGGGAAAACTGCATGGTATTGCTGTACCTGTCAATAAAACTTTTTCTGATTCTGATTCTGGATGAGCTGAAATACTGCAGTAAACACAAGAAGTAAGTAAAGCTTCACTGAAAGGAAGTTCAGATGAAGACTTTTGTTAAGAAGAATCAGTTAATAATGAAGTGAAGAAGGAAAGCTGACATGTAGCTCATACCACAGCAAGCGTCTCATCATGGACCAGTGAAAAAGCCGTGATGGAGCTGTGAAGTGGTCATGATAATCACACACTAAATATCGTGATATATCGTCCAGTCGATTATCAGGACACGCTGGAGATGTTTTTAGGTCTCCACAGGAAGCCATCTCCCCGCTCTAATGAATTACAGAGATGAGTGAATGCGGTTTGGATGAAAGCGAAGACGAATGACGGATCTTCACACGTCTCAGACTGTAATGTCTGTGTTATTCAGTTAGCAGCAAGAAAAATGAGCATAAAACAAATCAAATATAAGTAAAGCAAATGAGGAGGATTACAATTGCATTATTTCAACCATTAAACCTCGTACCATGGCGTCTGCTGCTGCCACGTCACCGATCTCCGCTTTCGGCCAGTCGCCTTCGTCCTTCTGCTGCTTGACCATAACTGCCATTAGAGCTGGAGAGAGGAGTGTGTGCTGGAGGAGTCAACACACACAGCCCTGCTGCTCACACACACACACACACACACACAGTAATCTGATCTTCAGGGTGTGTATCTCACTCTATATAAACCAGTGTCACTGATAACCAGGACTCTCACACACTGAACCCGGGACAGAAGAGCGGATCTCACCAGGTACTAACCATTTTATTTCATTTTAACCTCAGATATGATTTTAAAGATTATTACTTGTTGATATTTAGACTTCTATTATGAAATAAATGTAGGATTTAGAAATATATGAGTATAGAATAGTTTAAAAGTTTTTCAGAGCAAAGCATCAGTTGGTTTTAATGATGAACTTCATCCTGTTCTGATCACAGATCAGTGTTTTTACAGTTGAAATTAAACTCTACTTTTATGTTGTAAGCAATTCTGTATAAATAAAACTCCATTTTAGTCTCATGACAGTTTTTTTTTAACTTAAAGAGAGATTTTAGAGAGATTTACTATAACACATCTCATATTTCTTCCTGCAAACAGAATCCTAGAATTCCAGACATTATTTATTAAAATGTTTGGAATTGTTTATTATAGTAAATAATGTGTTTATTTTATTTATTCATTATATTTTAAAAGGTGTAGAGTAGAATTTGTATCAGAAAGATCTACAATAATAATAATAATAATAATAATAATAATAATAATAATAATAATAATAATAATGTATAAAGCACATTGCATACTTTTATCTTGCAATTAAAAATGCTTTCCAATGTGTAGTAAAAAAAAAGAAAGAAAGAAATAAAAAGGCAGAAATAAAAGTGGAAATCTAGCAAATAATAAAAAATTTATAAACTGTGTAAGAACTAAAAAAATTGAATATTAATATGCAATAATATGTTAATTTTATAAAAATGAACTATTTTAAAGTTAATTATTTTAAAATAATATTTAAAAAATAAAGGTAAGGTAAATGGAAGGAAAATTTTTAAATTAATTAATTGGTGTTAATAAATCTGTGGTCAGAGGATTGTTGTATTATTTCCTTGGTTGTGAGTCCTCCTTCTGCGTCCACTCTCCATGTGTCCGGTGTCTTTGTGGTGAGAGGCCATGCGTCCGTCCAGAACTCCATCGAAGTTCACCCATGAGTATCAGAGTCTGATGGAGATGGACGGAACCTGCGGGACGTCGCTGAGCATCTTTGAGGTGTCCGATTTTATTCTGTAAAAACGTTGTTTTGCTCCTTTGCATGCTGCTGATCATTGACGTGTTTTTCCACAGTGGGCTCTGAAGGGCGACGCCCCGGCTCTGGAGGGTGACGGGAGTAATCTGGGCGTTCGGGATGATGGAGGAGCCTCGCCGCTACACTATGCCTCCTCTAAAGGACACATCCGGGTCATCAACCTCATCGTACAGATCGCCGGCTCTCAGGGTCAGACACCAGCGCACTCATGGACAGTAACAACACAGACCACCGATTCTGCTGTGATTATTAGCTGAGGTTGACTGTGTTTGAGATGAAGAGTTTACTGTAGACATGAAAATGACCCAGAATGCAATGCGGTCAGATATAATGATCTTTTTAGTATGAAAATAAAAACTCTTGCTTTTAGAATCTGTTCAACAGGAGCAACATTAGTGTAACTCCAACAAATGAACATAAATCCAACAGAAAATAAAATCCTCTTTAATGAGATTAGAAATAGGATTAGGAACAAAATTTTTTATCTTAGAATTTTAAGCTAAAAATGTGCATCATTTTAGGACTTCATGATATATATTTATATATATATTTAATACAATGATTTTTAAAAAAAAAATCATAAATCATTATATAATATTTTATAATTTTATATAATTTTATAATATAAAAATATAGACTATAAATCACTGCAAGTTTCTGCTGGTTCCTGATGTGGAGCTGTGTGATGGATCAGATGGAGAATCTGTCTGGAAATGTGCTGCAGTAATTTAATGTACATGATCTCACTGCTTCACATGGCCTGCTGTGGGTTCTGGCAAGGTTCTAAAAATAGAAGTTCTAACAGCATCAGGAGTAAAACTGTGGAAGACTGATCTGTAGTGTGATGAGTTTCATGTGTGATGAGTTTCAAGTGTGATGAGTTTCATGTGTGATGAGTTTCATGTGTGATGAGGTTCAAATGTGATGAGTTTCAAGTGTGATGAGGTTCATGTGTGATGAGTTTCAAGTGTGATGAGTTTCATGTGTGATGAGTTTCATGTGTGATGAGTTTCATGTGTGATGAGTTTCAAGTGTGATGAGATTCATGTGTGATGAGGTTCATGTGTGATGAGTTTCATGTGTGATGAGTTTCAAGTGTGATGAGGTTCAAGTGTGATGAGTTTCATGTGTGATGAGTTTCATGTGTGATGAGGTTCATGTGTGATGAGTTTCATGTGTGATGAGGTTCATGTGTGATGAGTTTCATGTGTGATGAGGTTCATGTGTGATGAGTTTCATGTGTGATGAGGTTCAAGTGTGATGAGGTTCAAGTGTGATCAGTTTCAAGTGTGATGAGTTTCATGTGTGATGAGTTTCATGTGTGATGAGTTTCATGTGTGATGAGGTTCAAGTGTGATGAGGTTCATGTGTGATGAGGTTCATGTGTGATGAGTTTCATGTGTGATGAGTTTCATGTGTGATGAGGTTCAAGTGTGATGAGGTTCAAGTGTGATGAGTTTCATGTGTGATGAGGTTCAAGTGTGATGAGTTTCATGTGTGATGAGTTTCATGTGTGATGAGTTTCATGTGTGATGAGTTTCATGTGTGATGAGGTTCAAGTGTGATGAGTTTCATGTGTGATGAGGTTCAAGTGTGATGAGTTTCATGTGTGATGAGTTTCATGTGTGATGAGTTTCATGTGTGATGAGGTTCAAGTGTGATGAGGTTCATGTGTGATGAGGTTCATGTGTGATGAGTTTCATGTGTGATGAGGTTCATGTGTGATGAGTTTCATGTGTGATGAGGTTCAAGTGTGATGAGGTTCAAGTGTGATGAGGTTCAAGTGTGATGAGTTTCATGTGTGATGAGTTTCATGTGTGATGAGTTTCATGTGTGATGAGTTTCATGTGTGATGAGGTTCAAGTGTGATGAGGTTCAAGTGTGATGAGGTTCATGTGTGATGAGGTTCAAGTGTGATGAGGTTCAAGTGTGATGAGGTTCATGTGTGATGAGGTTCATGTGTGATGAGTTTCATGTGTGATGAGTTTCATGTGTGATGAGGTTCAAGTGTGATGAGGTTCAAGTGTGATGAGGTTCATGTGTGATGAGTTTCATGTGTGATGAGTTTCATGTGTGATGAGGTTCAAGTGTGATGAGTTTCATGTGTGATGAGTTTATTAATATTTAATAAAAACATGGTTCTGGTTTCTTCTGGTGTGTGTAGAGCTGGACATTGTGGACGATGATGGGAACACTCCCCTGCACTGGGCCATTCAGCAGGATCAGCATGGAAGCTGTTCGGTTCTGCTGAGTCTTGGCGCGAATCCTAACATCCTGAACAAAGCGTCTCTCTCACCGCTGCACCTCGCCGTCAGCCTCAGACACAACCACATAGTGGAGGTACAAGCACATCCAACATCGTCCTCATTTACGTTACAGCAGCTATAAACACTCATCTTCTCACCAACCTCTCATTATTCTCTCTCTTACAGTTAATAAGACCAAAAAAAATTTTATTTTCTTCTAATTTGATCTTGGTTAATTCCTGCCCACCAACCTGCTCCCTCCTATGACATGACAGCAACCACCTGGGAGGGTGGGGCTAGCCCTGTCTTATCTCTTCTGCAGGCATGAGCTCACAGACAACCACAACTCTGTGTGTCACTGCAGTCACTGTGATTGGCAGCAGACAGTCAGAGAAGGCTCCGCCCATCCAGGGAGCCTGAGCAATTTCTACTCTCTTGGACTCCCAGCCTTCGATTAGTGATGACATCATCAGGATTAACACTCCAGACAAACATTACTTAGGAGCCAAAGTGATGACATGGGAGAGTCCTTCCATAAATATTATATAATAATCTTCATAATCGCAGTCCAGAATCCAGCAGATCAGATCAGAAGAACCAGATTTGGTCTCCTTGCTGACCACAAAGCAATAACGTGATCCTCTCATTAAAATCAATTTACATTAAACTCAGAGGATTTATTCCAATTTCTGTAAAATACAATCAAAAGCTGCAGTGAGGACACCAGAGGAGAAAATGTGGTCATGCCTGGACATGAACATGAACTTCACACATACTGTACAGATGATTTTTTAATTTTTTTTTATTTTCACAGCAACTCCTGACACACAGCGAGACGGACGTGAACCTGGAGGGAGACCTGGGAAACACACCTTTAATTCTGGCCGCTTCAGTGGACAATCACGAGGCGCTTCTCATGCTGGTAACTAAAAACACACTGATTCCTAGCATATTGTGGATAAAAAAGTCCAGTGTTTAAAAACTGGCATGATTTACCCTCCATAATAGCTGGGAACTGAGAACAGGAAGCACTGACCATATACGGAAACTTGTGAGTATGATGCATAAACTGAGGCAGTATAAAAGAAGGGAATTTACATATATGTTAATTTGTTTTGCAGGCATATAATTGTTCCTAGAACATTCTAATACCGATGATAAAATGTGTGTAATTGTTGATATGATGAAGTTTTCCTCTCGTAATGAGACTTTTCTGTAATGGAAGGAGTCTCCAGTGTCAGAAGCCGTAATCAAGCCATCAGTCAGTATTTGTAATTTGGGATAAATCCCGATCCCAGCACAGGAACGGCGCCAGACTGTGCTGCCAGAACAAGCTGGGTCTCTTCCCCATCCACGCTGCCGCCTTCGCAGGAGCCAAGAGGTCCATGGAGATCGTTCTCCAAAAAGGTCAGACATCAGATCTCGGTGTGATCTAATCAAATTTTCAAATCAAATCAAATCAAATCTTTTCCTCATGCAGGAGAGGAGCTGGGCGTGCCCATTGCGAGACACATAAGCTACGTCGACAAATCCATCAGCAGTCCACTTCACCTGGCCGTACGAGGAGGAAACCTCGAGGTCATCAAGCTCTGCATCGCTCACGGAGCCAAAATCGACCAGCAGCAGGTAGAGAAGTTGAGAACAAACATCAAACACACAAAGTCAACCATTTACACGTCTCCTGGAGCTATGAGGCTAACGCTAGTCTGTCGCTTGAATCAGCTGTCATGGAACTCAGTCATGTTCAGATGGTCAGTCAGAAGATCTACATAAAATTACACACCTCTGTAAAAATGGCAGGTTTTTGTATTGAAAGTGAGATTAATCACATCACAACTTTTATCACAGGAAACGATTTGTGTGTGATTAGTGAAGAAACTGAGGCTGGAAATCTGGCGAGAAGTGTGTCCACTCTTAGAGTAATGTTTTCTGAAGGTTCTTTAGTTCCAGCTCTTTCAGCTTGCAGAAGAATCCTACAGGAAGTGTTCTTATATTTCTCACACTCTGCTGCAGGGTTCTTCAAAACACTGAGAGAAATCTGACCACAAGACCATGTGGTTTTTGAGACGTGATAATGAGAAACAGCATAAAAAAATGAACATTAATCTGAATAATTTAAAATATTAAACTTAAAAGCTTAAAAATAAAAAAGTGTAATAAAACACGACATTTTATCAAAAACTGTTCTGTTAGCAAAAAAAAGAAAAAAGTTCTGCTGGTAAAATAAAATGTCAGAAGTTTCATTCTCAAATGATTGTTTTCATTCATTGTTTTAAAAGGAGTTTTTCCTCTCCATGTTCCACAGTGTGATAAATCCACTGCTCTGCACTTGGCCTGCACTCAGGGAGCCTCTGAAGCCGTGAAGCTGATGCTCCAGGCGTACGAGAGAGTGTGTGATATCATCAACATCACCGATGGAGCGCTCCAAACACCGCTACATAAGTATTTACACCCTGCCGAGTTCTGGACTCTGATTGGTCATTGTTCAGGGTGTTGATTAATTCTCTCTAACAGCAGCCCTGACTGTAGTGCAGGTTTATATTAATGCACTGATCTGATACCTTATCGTTTCCATAGCAACAGGGACGTGTACAGCACACACTCCACTGATAAACTCACTGGTTTATATGGAGATGTTTATGTAACGCGTATCAGTGCGATATTCAATAAAAATCTGTAGCTGTGGAAAATTTGCTGTGATATAAATTAAAGGGAAAATATTTTACCGTCTCCACATCGCCATCATCTCACTCCTGTTCTCTCTGATGCAGGGCAGCCATTTTCGACCACCATGAGCTGGTGGAGTATCTAATCTCACAGGTAAGAGGATCTGATGAGGAGAAGTGCTCTGAGCTAACAATGCTGCTAGCTCGGTATCGATTCAGCTAATTAGCACTGAGACTATCTAACACTGCAGCTAGTTACAGTAGCTTCATATCAATCCAGCCCTTGACAGCCTGACTAGCTCACAGTGCAGCTAGCTAACAGCCATTCAGCTAATCAGCACTCTGTCACTTTAAACAAAATGCTAGTTAGCTTCTTTGCTAGTTATCGCTGTGTGACTTCAGGGAGCCGACATCGACTTCACCGACTGCAAAGGCCACTCCCCCCTACTGCTAGCGACCAACTGTGGAGCGTGGAGAAGCGTGAACCTGCTGCTGTCACACGGTAAACTCCAGAAACCTTTTTATGAAGATTCCCCGAGAGCGCTGGAGATAAATAACCCTGGATTGCTTGTGTTCTGGTGTCAGGTGCTGATCTGATGGTTAAAGACAAAGCTGGATGTAACTTTCTGCATCTCGCCATCTTGCAGCCTCGCGGTCTGAAGAACCTTCCAGCTGAAGTTCTGCAGGTGATTCACACACTCTGCTTTCTGACCGAGATCAAGACGTTCCTCATCTCATTTCATCTGAAGTTCTGTTTCTTCTCTCTCTCTCTCTCTCTCTCTCTCTCTCACACACACACATTCTCTCTCTCTCTTTCTCTCTCTCTCTCTTACACACACACACACACACTTTCTGTGATATTTGCTGCAATCAATGAGTAATTTAAAAAAAAAACAAGGTTTTACTGCCACCTAGTGTTGAACTAAAGCACTACCTCTGCCTCAAACACGTTGCACAGCTTTAGGGCTGCTTTTTCACCACAGCCTTGTCCACTTCCCCGGCATATCCACTACCCTGATTAGCTTAAGACGATTTATTACTTACTGTTTTGAAAATGTAATATTTTATGATTGCTGCAGCACAAGAATGTGAGAGAGCTGCTGAATGATGAAGACTCTGAGGGCTGCACTCCTCTTCACTATGCCTGCAGGCTGGGAATCCCTGACTCGGTGAAGAACATGCTCGGCCTGGAGGTCTCCCTCGACCAGAAGTCCAAGCAGAAGAAATCTGCCTTACACTTTGCAGCTGAGTAAGTGGATAAAGAGAGTACAACTACTAAAGTCATCGATGGTATTAGTTAGGTTATCAAGAGTAAACATCTGATCTGATCTGATCTGAACTGAACTGTCTGAGTCGAATCACTGATTTCTTTGAACAGAAGCAGCAGCTTCTCCAAGAGCAGAAGATC
>NC_080729.1:1154416-1169416 GCF_019097595.1 Hemibagrus wyckioides
TAGTAATGTGACTGTCACTCAGCCCTCCCTGTGGAGTGAGTGAGGTTCAGATCTATGCTGTGTTACAGCTCAGGTGTGTGTTTACTGTCACAGGTGTGAGGAAGCCATCACCATGTTTAAACTGAACTCAGCTAAGCGCTGTGCTGTCCTGGACATGATCGAGTTTCTCCCAGAGTGTTTCAAGGTGAGTGATGATTAGGGTCACACTAATCCATATGGCTGTTATCAGTTATATACACACTACACTATCAGTTATATACACTATATATACAAAAGAGTGCATTTTCTTCTTCCAGCATCTCTTAGATACCTGCATTAAAGAGTCTGAAGAAGACGTGAACTCCTGCAGCTACTACGTGGGTTCATTAACATAAAATCCTAACATGAAATATTCTTTTGAGACCAGTAAACTCACGTGTTAATTCCTGTAAACTCACGTGTTAATTCCAGTAAACTCACATGTTAATTCCTGTAAACTCACGTGTTAATTCCAGTAAACTCACGTGTTAATTCCAGTAAACTCACGTGTTGATTCCAGTAAACTCACATGTTAATTCCAGTAAAATCACATGTTAATTCCAGTAAATTCATGTGTTAATTCCAGTAAACTCACTCACGTGTTAACTCCAGTAAACTCACGTGTTAATTCCTGTAAACTCACATGTTAATTCCAGTAAACTCACACATCAATTCCAGTAAATTCACATGTTAATTCCTGTAGACTCACGTGTTAATTCCTGTACCCTGTAAACTCACATGTTAATTCCAGTTAACTCACGTGTTAATTCCTGTAAACTCACATGTTAATTCCAGTTAACTCACGTGTTAATTCCTGTAAACTCACATGTTAATTCCAGTTAACTCACGTGTTAATTCCTGTAAACTCAAGTGTTAATTCCTGTAGACTCACATGTTAATTCCTGTCCCCTGTAAACTCACGTGTCAATTCCAGTAAATTCACATGTTAATTCCTGTAGACTCACGTGTTAATTCCTGTAAACTCACATGTTAATTCCAGTTAACTCACGTGTTAATTCCTGTAAACTCAAGTGTTAATTCCTGTAGACTCACATGTTAATTCCTGTCCCCTGTAAACTCACGTGTCAATTCCAGTAAATTCACATGTTAATTCCTGTAGACTCACGTGTTAATTCCTGTAAACTCACATGTTAATTCCAGTTAACTCACGTGTTAATTCCTGTAAACTCACATGTTAATTCCTGTCCCTGTAAACTCACGTGTTAATTCCTGTAAACTCAAGTGTTAATTCCTGTAGACTCACATGTTAATTCCTGTCCCTGTAAACTCACGTGTCAATTCCAGTAAATTCACATGTTAATTCCTGTAGACTCACGTGTTAATTCCTGTACCCTGTAAACTCACATGTTAATTCCAGTTAACTCACGTGTTAATTCCTGTAAACTCACGTTAATTCCAGTTAACTCACGTGTTAATTTCAGTAAACTCACGTGTTAATTCCAGTAAACTCACGTGTTAATTCCAGTAAACTCACGTGTTAATTCCTGTAAACTCACGTGTTAATTCCAGTAAACTCACGTGTCAATTCCAGTAAACTCACATGTTAATTCCAGTAAACTCACGTGTTAATCCCTGTCCCCTGTAAACTCACATGTTAATTCCAGTAAGCTCACGTGTTAATTCCTGTAAACTCACGTGTTAATTCCAGTAAACTCACGTGTTAATTCCAGTAAACTCACATGTTAATTCCTGTAAACTCACGTGTTAATTCCTGTAAACTCACATGTTAATTCCAGTAAACTCACGTGTTAATTCCAGTAAACTCAAGTGTTAATTCCAGTAAACTCACGCACCAATTCCAGTAAACTCACATGTTAATTCCTGTAAACTCACGTGTTAATTCCAGTAAACTCACGTGTTAATTCCTGTAAACTCACGTGTTAATTCCAGTAAACTCACGCACCAATTCCAGTAAACTCATGTTAATTCCTGTAAACTCACGTGTTAATTCCAGTAAACTCACGTGTTAATTCCAGTAAACTCACGTGTTAATTCCAGTAAACTCACATGTTAATTCCAGTAAACTCACGTGTTAATTCCTGTAAACTCACGTGTTAATTCCAGTAAACTCACGTGTTAATTCCAGTAAACTCAAGTGTTAATTCCAGTAAACTCACGTGTTAATTCCAGTAAACTCACGCACCAATTCCAGTAAACTCACATGTTAATTCCTGTAAACTCACGTGTTAATTCCTGTAAACTCACATGTTAATTCCAGTAAACTCACGTGTTAATTCCAGTAAACTCACATGTTAATTCCTGTAAACTCACGTGTTAATTCCAGTAAACTCACGTGTTAATTCCTGTCCCCTGTAAACTCGTGTTAATTCCAGTAAACTCATGTGTTAATTCCAGCAAACTCACGTGTTAATTCCTGTCTCCTGTAAACCCACGTGTTAATTCCTGTAAACTCACATGTTAATTCCAGTAAACTCACATGTTGATTCCTGTCCCCTGTAAACTCACGTGTTAATTCCTCTAAACTCACATGTTAATTCCAGTAAACTCACGTGTTAATTCCTGTCCCCTGTAAACTCGTGTTAATTCCAGTAAACTCACGTGTTAATTCCAGCAAACTCACGTGTTAATTCCTGTCTCCTGTAAACTCACTTGTTAATTCCTGTAAACTCACATGTTAATTCCATTAAACTCACGTGTTGATTCCTGTCTCCTGTAAACTCGTGTTAATTCCAGTAAACTCACGTGTTAATTCCTGTAAACTCACGTGTTAATTCCAGTAAACTCACGTGTTAATTCCTGTAAACTCACATGTTAATTCCAGTAAACTCACGTGTTAATTCCAGTAAACTCACGTGTTAATTCCAGCAAACTCACGTGTTAATTCCTGTAAACTCACGTGTTAATTCCTGTCTCCTGTAAACTCACTTGTTAATTCCTGTAAACTCACATGTTAATTCCATAAAACTCACGTGTTGATTCCTGTCGCCTGTAAACTCGTGTTAATTCCAGCAAACTCACGTGTTAATTCCTGTCTCCTGTAAACTCACTTGTTAATTCCTGTAAACTCACATGTTAATTCCATTAAACTCACGTGTTGATTCCTGTCTCCTGTAAACTCGTGTTAATTCCAGTAAACTCACGTGTTAATTCCTGTAAACTCACGTGTTAATTCCAGTAAACTCACGTGTTAATTCCTGTAAACTCACATGTTAATTCCAGTAAACTCACGTGTTAATTCCAGTAAACTCACGTGTTAATTCCAGCAAACTCACGTGTTAATTCCTGTCTCCTGTAAACTCACTTGTTAATTCCTGTAAACTCACATGTTAATTCCATTAAACTCACGTGTTGATTCCTGTCTCCTGTAAACTCGTGTTAATTCCAGTAAACTCACGTGTTAATTTCTGTCTCAGCTGGAGTATAATTTCCAGTGGCTACAGCAGCCGATACAGTACGCTGTGAAGACGGAGAATTCAGAGAATGAAGACGAATACAAACCCCTGGCTGCCCTGAACGTCAGTATTTTTCAGAAAAATATCTTCATTATTAATTTAGACACACTTATATATTATAATAGTGTCTAACTGATATAATGTCGTCCATTTTCTCTCTCTGTGTTCTCAGGCCATGGTGGAGTTTAATCGCGTCGACTTGCTGACCCATCCAGTGTGCAAGAAATATCTGGAAATGAAATGGTGAGAGCTCAGGAAGCGTGTGGGTCATGTAGAACTGACCACTGATGGTGACGGTTTTACCATATTGTCTTTACACCACAGAGCTGCTGGGTTCTGGACACTGATTGGTCAGAAGGTGTTGATTAATTCTCTCTAACAGCAGCTCTGACTGTAGCGCAGGGTTATATGAATGCACTAGCTATCGTTTCCATAGTAACGCCTCACTCAAAGGATTGTGTACATAACTAGGTTACAGAATGGAAGGAGTCTCCAGTGTCAGTTACAGCTGTGTCTTTCCCCTCCCTCAGGTGTGCGTATGGAGTGAAAGCTCACCTGCTGAATATGATCATGTACACGCTGGGAGTTTTCCCGCTGACCTACCTGATCGTCAATCTGAGGCCCAACCTGAACGTGGAGAAAAACGTGACCACTGTCAACATGGTCACTAAGAGTCTCAGCCAGGTGCAGGACCTTCAGACATACTTCATTCACTTCTAGAAGCTTCCTGTATATTTAATCAGGAAATACAGGGGCCATGTTCCATTATCACAAAATAGGCCAAATTTCTCCTTGGTTTTTTTTTTTTTTTTTTACAGCAGTGTTATTTCATCACAACCTGCATGTTTCTGGTCCTCACCATGAACTTATATGCAGTCGGTAAAGAAGTAGTGCAGATGTGTCAGCAGGTACGATTACCAGTTCTTCCACACCAGATGTACGATAAAATCCCCCGGTTCCTGCAGAACAGCTGAATGATGTTTTCTTCTCTCCAGAGGTTTAAGTACCTGCAGGACATGTCCAACGTGGCGGACTGGGCGGCGGCCGTCTGCTCTCTGCTCTTCGTCATTCCTCTCCTGCTGAACATCCAGAGGTCATGGCATTGGCAGGCCGGAGCTCTGGCGTCTCTCATGTCCTGGGTCAACCTGCTCCTCTACCTGCAGAGGTACATCAACATGCTCACGTCTTCATGAGCGTCACACGGCACTGGGATGAAGGAATCTGTCAGTCTTATCGAAAGAGGTGTGGCCTCTGTATCTGTCAGTCTTCTTGAAGGAGGTGTGGCCTCTGTATCTGTCAATCTTATTGAAGGAGGCATGGCCTCTGTATCTGTCAGTCCTATTGAAGGAGGTGTGGCCTCTGAGTCTGTCAGTCTGATTAAGGGAGGTGTGGCCTCTGAGTCTGTCAGTCTTATTGAAGGAGGTGTGGCCTCTGTATCTGTCAATCTTATTGAAGGAGGCGTGGCCTCTGTATCTGTCAGTCTTATTGAAAGAGGTGTGGCTTCTGAATCTGTCAATCTTATTGAAGGAGGTGTGGCCTCTGTATCTGTCAATCTTATTGAAGGAGGCGTGGCCTCTGTATCTGTCAGTCTTATTGAAGGAGGCGTGGCCTCTGTATCTGTCAGTCCTATTGAAGGAGGTGTGGCCTCTGTATCTGTCACTCTTATTGAAGGAGGCGTGGCCTCTGTATCTGTCAGTCCTATTGAAGGAGGTGTGGCCTCTGTATCTGTCAATGTTATTCACGGAGGCGTGACCTCTGTATTTGTCAGTGTTATTGAAGGAGGCGTGGCCTCTGTATCTGTCAGTCCTGTTGAAAGAGACATGGCCTCTGAGTCTGTCAGTCTTATTGAAGGAGGCGTGGCCTCTGTATCTGTCAGTCTTATTGAAGGAGGCGTGGCCTCTGTATCTGTCAGTCCTATTGAAGGAGGTGTGGCCTCTGTATCTGTCACTCTTATTGAAGGAGGCGTGGCCTCTGTATCTGTCAGTCCTATTGAAGGAGGTGTGGCCTCTGTATCTGTCAATGTTATTCACGGAGGCGTGACCTCTGTATTTGTCAGTGTTATTGAAGGAGACGTGGCCTCTGTATCTGTCAGTCCTGTTGAAAGAGACATGGCCTCTGAGTCTGTCAGTCTTATTGAAGGAGGCGTGGCCTCTGTATCTGTCAGTCCTATTGAAGGAGGTGTGGCCTCTGTATCTGTCAATGTTATTCACGGAGGCGTGACCTCTGTATTTGTCAGTGTTATTGAAGGAGACGTGGCCTCTGTATCTGTCAGTCCTGTTGAAAGAGACATGGCCTCTGAGTCTGTCAGTCTTATTGAAGGAGGCGTGGCCTCTGTATCTGTCAGTCCTATTGAAGGAGGTGTGGCCTCTGTATCTGTCAATGTTATTCACGGAGGCGTGACCTCCGTATTTGTCAGTGTTATTGAAGGAGACGTGGCCTCTGTATCTGTCAGTCTTATTGAAGGAGGCATGGCCTCTGTATCTGTCAGTCTTATTGAAGGAGGCGTGGCCTCTGAGACATTTACCAATTTAATTTTGGACCACAGCCACACCCAAAATTTTAATATTTTATTTAAATGTTAAACGTGCTGTAGTAATGTGACCATCACTGAGCCCTCCCTGTGGAGCGAGTGAGGTTTAAATCCACGCTGTATTTACACTTTACTCTGACCCTGAAACGTGTTGTGGGCAGTTTTTCTGTAGTGGTCTGCAGTTGTAGTGCTGGGAGATTGTTCATTTTATTGAATTTAATCCAGCATTAGTTTGTTAATATATAAGCACGTTTACTGCAGGCGAGCGACTCCAGCAGTGTTTTATGGTAGTTTGCTCATTTCTCTTAGCATATTTACAGTACACATGCTGCTCCTGCAGTTACAGTAGTATGTTTTGTTTTGTAGTGTATTTACAGCTGGTGCACTACAGTATAACGTGTTATGGTAGATTGACCATTTATAATACTTTTACTCAAAGAGTTACAGTATTTTGCCTGTTAGTATTTTAAAGGCAGGTGTAACACTCCAACACTTCCAAGAGTTTGTATTTATGCCCAACTCTACTGATTTAATAATATTATCATTGTCTCCCCTCTTCTCTGTGAGCAGGTTTCAGAGGTTTGGGATTTACGTGGTGATGTTTCGTGAGATCTGCCGGACACTGCTGAGCATCATTGTGATATTTGTCTATCTGATCCTGGCTTTCGCTCTGGCCTTCTACGCTCTGATGATTGAACAGGTTAGGGTTTTTTATAAACTGAACATAATCCTAAAATGCCAGGATCGGTGCATGAGCATGTAGCATGAGCGAGGATACACATAGATAAGAGCAAGGAAATGTAAAAACCGTGATTTTGATACTCTGACACGTTCCATCATTCTGTCTTCCAGAAACATTTTGGCCGTCTGTTTCTCTCACTGATGCAAACATTTGCCATGATGGCAGGAGAGATCAACTACCAGGACAACTTCCTGAAACCCTACATGGCCCAGCGCCTTCCATTCCCCATGCTGACGTACATGATCTTCGTTTGGTTTGTCCTGCTCGTGCCGATTCTGCTCATGAACCTGCTAGTGAGCTTTAACACACTCCTCCTCCATGTCTCTCATTAGCGATGGGTCAAATGTCTGACGCGTGACACGTTTTCTGTGGTTTATTGTAGATTGGTTTGGCTGTAGGAGACATCGCAGAGGTGAAGAACAACGCCTGTTTGAAACAGATAGGAATGCAGGTGAGATGTCCTGACAGGCCACGCCTCCTTTATCAGGACTGACAGACACAGTGAAGGAGGCCACACCTCCATCTTCATTGCTTGGGTGGATATGCAGCAAGTCCACGCATCCTCCATTTAAACTAACAGCTTAGAGGCCATGCGTCCTTTATTGCACATAAATAACACTGAGGCCATGCCTCATTTATTGTGACTGACAGACACAGAGGCCACACCCCCTTTATTGTGATTGGCAGACACAGAGCTACACAGCGTTCTGAATGTGTTCATTTTTATCATATCTAACATTTTATCGTCCATAACATGCAGATTGAACTTCACACTAATCTGGAGGAGCGTCTGCCTCAGTGGTTCATGAAAAGAGTCGACCAAATCTCCCTGAAGGAATTTCCTAACAAGTGCTACAAAGGCAAGGTAACTTGAACACAAACACACTCAGGATGAATGTTTATTCCTGCAAAACTCTCCATGAAGCGTTTTTCTGTATCAGAGATGGTTCATCTGTGGACGTGAAGTGAACAAAGTGAGAGCACGACTCTGTTCCAGCACACGCCAGACCACACCGCTGGAGAGAGAGCTCAACAAACAGAAACAAAGGTCTCTCTCACACACACACACACACACACACACACACACACACACACACACGTCTCAGAAACACCTACCTTTTAATTAGTCATAATAATAGTTATAATAATTTTATGATGGTGTAGACCTCTGTGTGTATGTGTGTGTGTTCAGACTGAAGGACCTCTCTGAGACCATGGAGAAGCAGCACAACCTCCTGAAGCTGATCGTGCAGAAGATGGAGATCAGCTCTGAGGCAGAGGAACACGACGGTCCTCGAGTCCTGCACGACTTCACACACAAACTCAGCGCCAAGAGCAAGTGGGGACCGCTCCTGCGTGCCGTTACGGCCAAGAGGAAGTGACATCACGATTCAGGAAATGCAGACGCCGGTTTAGAAAGCATGCAGAGTTTCAGACGAGGGCTTTTGCTGTTGAGCGGATCCTCAAGACCACGTTAAATATATACACATCATCTCAGGATCCTGAGACGAGAAACTTCATTACAGAGCCATGTTCATTTCCCTCACCTGCGTCCTGCTACGAATAAATGAAACTGTCATGATTTACAGGAAATGAACCACTGCTCAGGATCCGTCTGCTTTAAATTATTCATTTGTTGAAACAGAACCAACTAAATTTTATTCGAAAACATCACAGAAGGGTGCAAAAAGAAACACTGACTACAGTAGCGCATGGAATGAGGATTAACAAACAAACAAAAACAAACAAACACACAAACTAAAACACCAAACAACTCGCCTCTAATTCACACAACATCTATTCGGTAATTATTCATTATTCGTCTTTTACTGTAAAGTAGATTGAACAACACGAAACAGCACAAAAAAATCTATTGTTAAGTTTTAGTTCAAAAAGTTGAAATTAATAATCATTCATCCAGCCATCATGACGCCGAATCTCCACCCCCTCGCTCCCGGAGCCTGACGTCCTCGCTGCTTTCGGAAACATTTCACGACTCTTTGGACTTTTTTGTTTCACCCTTCATCATTGGTCTTTTCCTTTTCATTCCATTTTGCTCTGCAGAAAAAAAAACAGATTCTAAGGCTTTAAAAAACAAAGTACAACAACAAAAATCAAACATAAATAAATAAATTAATGAACAAGTCTGACCTTTGGTTGTTTGTTGCTCTCTCTGGGTGAAGGTAGAGTGGGCGGAGCTGGAGGAGGAGTCAGGAAGTGACCTGTTCTGTTTAGGCTCCTCCCCTCGACCCAACTCAAGGGCCTGCCCTAAAGAAAGGGGCGGGGCATGAAATGAAGGGCGGGGCATGCATGAAGGGGGGAAAAAATCTGTACAGAATTTTGTTGTTCTTTGTTTGTTTGTTTTTGTTTTAAACCCCTCCCTGCTGTTAACTCATCCATGCAAAGCAAAAATTAAAAATGAAACAAGAAAGCATGTTAGCGAACACGCCCAGCGTGAAGGTTAGTCTTTATAAGGACATCAAACCTGCACGTGTTAGTTTGTATTGAATCAAGTGATCGAACGTCAGCGAGTGCCAGGTTTATAGAATGATGTGACGTGTTAAAAAACGTCTTGGCTTAAATTTTTCCTGAACCAATGAATCAGACAGAGCAGCACCAGATCACAAGTTATTCTGTTCATGTGAAGTTAAGATTTAATATAATCAGGGAAAAAAGAACAATCACTGGTTTATTGGGTAAAAGATCGTTAAAAGCTCAATGGGAGTTTAGGAGTCGACTCTTTTCTGTGAGTCGAGTCAAATGATCTGATTCACTGAAAAGAATCAGTGGGTTTCAGAACCCTAACGTTTCTTTGCTGATTGGTTATTATTTATTCTCTGTAACACTGCAGCCAAAAAAAAAATAATAAAAAAATCACAGAATGTTTAAAAGAAACTGAATTTTGTCACTGAGAAACCAAAATACACGAGATTAAAAATAATATTAAAATAAAAATAACTTCAGATTTAAACTCTACTTCTGTAGTATTCTTTGTAAAAATGTTAAGTACATCATGTTAGTGGCATGCAGTGCATGCGCACACACACACAGACGCACACACACACAGACACATGGACACACACACACACACACACACACACACACACAGCCAGAAGCTGCCGCATCCTCAAAAAAAAGGATGAAACTCACATTTATTGATATTTGAAATTTGCGTACAAAGTCCACAAAAATCATTTAGGTTCATATCACTTACACCTCGAGACTATCAGCTCGTTTCCATGACAACAATAAGACTAAGAACAAGAATTTTGGCTGGTGTACAGGTACTAATGAAAAAAACACTCATTTTAACAAAACAAAACTTATAATCATAATAACCTTTCTAATAATAATAATAATAATAATAATAAGACTGCATATTAATACAGTTGGTCTAACACTACCAGCGTTTACATGAGACGAGAACATGAGACGAGCTTACTTTAACAGGGTTCTAAAGAAAAACTCAGCTCAACTCAGATGTAAAAGTCATGCCTGTTCAATGCACAATGCTTTTCTCTCCCTCGTCTTTTTTATTGTTATTCTTTTATATTTTTAGCTCAAAAGCAGTACACAGACGGCATTCAAGCCCAACACAGCAAAGTGCATGTGGAGTGTAAAGGAAAACAAAAACAAGAACTCATCTTTACACCATGGTCCCTAAAGTAATAGCACCCCAGCACCAAACACTGACATTCCGCTTCATAAATACGTTTACAAAGGAAATTAATATTAATAATAATCATAAGCTCACAATACCATTATAATGGTCATCTAATGACACTAAGAAGAGGAAAATAAAGTACATACATCTGAGTCCTAACTCTGCTGAGCGCCGAGGTGTGCTTACTTGTGTTCCAGTCGCAGCAGCTGTTCCTTACCATTTATAGTTAGAGACTTTAACTGTCCGTCTTCCTCCACTTCCACTCGTTCCTGACCGTTCTCGACGATCCTGCGTCCAAACACAGAGCAGAACTTTTTAAAAATCACAACACTGAGCTGTTTAATACTGAGAGAGGCGACACAAACACCTGAGTGTTTATAAGCTGGTGTTAACTCAGTGTTTAAAATCAGAGTGTGCAGAAATGTTATTCAGTGAAATAAACCTGAAGCTGAAGTTAAACACACACGTTTAATCTTTACTGGTTTTAATGAATGCAGAAACATGTGAATGAAACACGTGAATGACATCCCGAGAACATGGCGTGTGATTTATGTGATTTATCTCACTGTCTAGAAGTCATACCTTTTCGTGGTGATTTTTCTGCCGTTGACGATTTTGGAGGACGTGGACACGGAGCGGAAGTTTCCCATCCCGCTGCCCCCACCACCTCCAAATGAAGTGGACGAGAAGGACGTGAATCCGCCTCCACCCATCTGTGCCATTGGACCGAAAGAGCTGAAACCTGAAACACACACACACAGAGTGAATGCCTGTATGAAACAGAATTTGATCAGAAGCGTCAGCTGATCACAGATGTCTGACCTGCATCGAACGAAGAGAACGCTGGCCCAAAAGCCGGAAAACTGCCAAAACCTCCAAATCCTCCGAACCCGCTAGAGAAGAACGAGCCACCTGTTCGGCTCCGGCTCATCCCACGCTGCTGCTGCCGTCGTCGACCACCACCGAAGAAATCATCTCCAAACGGATCGTCTCCTACAGTGGAACCACAGAAGAACAAAGTTAAAAAAAAAGGATAAAAATACAACTTACTAGATTTTTAGTATTTCTGTTTTATTTTAGCTAAAAACTAAACAAAAAAAAAAAAAGTGGACTATTGTGTCCATGATCTCACCAAAGAAATCAGCAAAAGGGTCACGCCCCCCGAAGAAATCTCTGAAGACGTCCTCTGGATTACGGAATGTGAAATGTTCGAAGGGGTCACCGTTATGGTAACGTCCTGCTTTAACACAGAGCGAGACACAGATCACAAACACATTCGAAGTGAATTCTTCTGAACAATTACATCTCAAATATTTCACAGTGTTTACCTCCTCCGCCTGCGGACAGGCCTTCTTTACCATACTGGTCATAAAGACTCCGCTTGCTGGCTGCAGGAGGACAGAAAAATAAAGACATTAACATAAAACCAGGAAATAAACTACAATGATCAACTACTGAGAGATCTGAGAGCTCTTGATTCTGTTTGAGTCAGGGGTTTAGTGAAGCACGGGTACTAACACTTCTGGATTTTCTAAATTAGTAAACAATCTGGAAAGTAAAGTTGGAGATTTCTGCCTGAAACACAGCTCATGACAACAATCATGACGACAGAGGAAGGTTTTAAAGAAGCCCAGAGCTTGTCAGTGTGCTCATTATGTCTGGGACGGACTGCTAGCTTAGCCTGGGAGATGAACACAATGAGAAGAAAAAACATTCAGTGATAGAGTGACTTTAAGACTTTGTGGCTTAAAAACATTTTCAAATAAGTGAATTTAGATAGTTTTTCAATTAAAAAAGGTAGAAACTTTTGAGTATGATGGACTCATCTCACTGTTGTGTAATTAATATATTATCTCTCTTGTGTGTAATTGCTGTATAATAAACCAACAAAAACGGTCAGTAAGAGCCGGACACACCGTCTGACAGGACTTCATACGCCTCAGAGATCTCCTTAAACTTCCTCTCCGCCTCGTCCTTGTTGTCTGGGTTTTTATCTGGATGCCACTTCAAGGCGAGTTTTCTGTACCTGTGTAACAGACGCAGTGAAATGAGCTCATACACCAGTTATTACACTGTCAAGACACAGCCATAAACACAAAAACAAAATGGACAAGACAAATGATGATAATAATAATAATAATAATAATAATAATAATAATAATAATAACAACAACAACAACAACATCAGCATGTGACCACAACACACACTCAGATCTAAATCATCTGCATCTACTCACATTCTAATGAAGAGAAAATTCCCTTTTTATTTAACGACACATCTCATTCGCGATTGGAATCGTTGAGATCAGACACTTACGCTTTCTTAATGTCATCTGGACTGGCGTCTTTCTGCACTCCTAATATCTGGTAGTATTCCACCATGGCTTCACACACACATACATGCACACATACACACGCACACACACACCACTGCTCAGGTCAGACGACAACCTGAAACAGGAAGATGAGTTTAAGAAGAAATTAAAGAGCAGCAGGTAAAACACAGCTCAGAGATAACATACAGGCAGGAATGAGGAAGAAAAGACTGAATCTGAAACTGTCCACTGTGTGTGTGTGTGTGTGTGTGTGTTAAGGTGTGTGTGAGACATCTAATGCATCTGGTATTTAGATTCCACTGGTGCTTGACTGTGTCACTCTGCAGCAATCTTCTGATAAAGTTTGTGCTGTGACACACACACAGACATACACACACACTTTTCTTTCACAGAGCCAACACTCGCACACACTCTCGTGCACATGCACACACTCAAATGCTTTTTGGATAGGTGTGTTATAAACATGGGGCGGAGTTTGAGTAAAACAGAGGCATGTCTTATTTCCACACCTTTCTAGCCTTAAAGTTCAGTTAGTTCTTGTGTGAAATGGAGTGAGGAACAGTGTTAAGTCCGCTGTGGGACAGCTTGAGATCTGGATCTGGAAACCCTCTGAAGCATCTCCTGTCCTGTGTGCATTTCTGACCGCATGTCACCATGTCTCACTCCACACTCCTCACATTTCTTTTCATTCACAGTCACGAATGTGAAACATGAAGATGAAAGTGAAACCTCTTCACCTCCCCTCCACAGCTCACTAAAGCCCTGTTTAGATGGGATTAGTTCTCCTCGTGGAGGTGTGAGATGGAATTCTTCCTCTAGGATTTTACTCTGAATCCGTCATGTCAATGATGTTCCACAGAAACATTACGCTCTATTTTCACTGAAAAACCAGGTTCTGTTCCTGTGGAGAAAAGGGTTTTTTCTCTGGAATGAAAGATGCTCCTGGAATGAAGTTGTGATTTCTGTGTGACTAAAAGTGAATGGAAGTATAAAGTGCAGGACAATGTGGTTAAAAAGGGCGTGTCAGCAATGCTTGAGGGGTTTTAGGGAAATTTTTGAGTGCCTAAAAAAGGTGTTGATGAAGCAGTTAAGGACATGCCCACTACAGAAAACCTTAAAATTTAGGGCATGTGGCAGACGTTACTCTTTATCCAGAGCGACCTCCATTTATCTCATTTCTACAACTCAGTAGCTGTGGGTTCAGGGCCTTGATCAAGGGCCCAGAGTCCTGGGATTTAAACTCACAACCTTCTGATCAGGAGCCCAGCACCTTAAACACCGAGATACTGCTTCCTTTAACCAACACTAAATATAAAGATCACAGCAAATAAATGTCCAACACACACCTCGAGCAGGACACACACACACACACACACCTCTTTGTGTCAGGTTTTCTTTAAATTTTATAAAGTTTGCTTTAAAATCACTTTACATAAAAAGTGATAATGTGAAGGTTTTGTCCCTGGAACCCTCTCAAACACGGCACGTGACCGGGTTCTATCCCCACAGACTCCGCTCAGGTTCCGGACTGGGTTTTGGGTTTTTAGCTTCAACACACTTCTCCAGAAGATTCTAGAATTTTCCAGATCTTGTTATAAAGAAAAATAGCTCCAGACCAATATCTAGTAGTTAACCATTATTATTAATAATATAAAACGACAGTGTATGAAGCGGTGTGTTTATGAATGTTTATGTGGCTCAGAGAAATAATAATGGAATCTCCCGTCTGAGAAAATTAGCATAACAAGCTAGCGAAACACAGAGACCTCCCTCGACTAACATTTCTCTTTCATTTCTCTTTTGGCGCTATATCTGGAACACATTCCTGTTTTAAAGAGAAACGAAACCGAACTGTTTGTCTATTTTAATTCCCAATTCGAAACAGATAGGCTGCCATTATATCTCCTGTTTGACGGGCTATTTTTGATTCTAACTGTATTCCGGCAATCCCGCCCCTCTTCTATGATTGGCTAATTCCTCTTACACCGACGGAACAACGAATCAGGATCGAATTACTACCCAATCGTAGAGCAGTACGCGGAACTTGCCGGAATACAGGTAGGAAATGAATAAATGTCGGCTGATAGAAAAGGGAGCAGTTTATTAAACGTTTAGCAAGGGTAGCTCGAGTGTGTAAGACACCTTGACAGAGAAAAAAACAAAAATGGCTACCGATTTACAATCCGCACACATTAATAAGCACATACCTGTTTGTTTTTTCAGCGGCAGGTGGTTCTAATCTTCACCACTGCTAAACGGAACAGTCCTTAAAACAG